>NW_019416870.1:0-58006 GCF_000390285.2 Anoplophora glabripennis
TTCCATTACATTTTTTAATAAAGAGACGCCTGAAGTATTAACATCTACGATGGAAATTTTGTCGTAAGGAGAAATTATATTAAAGTGCTGGCCTTGTCTAAAATGTTATTTGCTTTAAAAACTATGATATTACATGTGATATATAAAAACATATAGTTTTATTTGTATTCGAAGTAATTTTGATACCAAGTGTTTATCTTAAGATTTGATTATAGAGGAAACTCTGCTAGGGTTGTCTAAATGTACAGCGTAAATGAATTAACATTATTTTTTCTCATATTGATATATCTTTTATTATATGATCGTGTATGTAAAAATATTAGTCCCGTTATTAGAGAAAGTAACAAATAAACGAGATGAATATATCTCAGTACCTATCTTTTCGGCTGGTTAGCTTATTTTATTGTTCTGATATTCACTTAAAACTGTACAGGGTGTACTGTAAAATCCATCGTGAATATATATTCCATCATATTTTTTTATTTTGGTCAGCATTATATAAATAACAAATTTAAATAAATAAAAATAAACTGAACATAGGTGCATAGGGCTAACAGACACGAATATATTCAGCTGTATTTTCAAATGTTTGTGCGCTATTATATTGATAATCGCTTAAAAGTATCATCCCTCGCCCTACGTATAAGTTGCAAGATTTTGTTTTTGTATAAATTTGATACATTCTGCCAACTAGCAGTTATTAATATTAGTTGTAGGGAAGGGGTATAAAAATAACTAAATATTAACTTTATAATAATATATGATGAATTATGATAGAAAATTACATTTTCAATTCCCTTATTTGAAGACTTCTTAATTCCTCAATGCGGGAGTCTTGGCGGTAATTGACAGATGGTTATTGTTAGCTAATAAATATTGTTCCATTACATATTTTTAATAGAACAAAGACAAAGAACATATAGAAATGTTATCGTTTCGGTTTCAGAATTCGTATGTGTATATACTGTCACTACACATATAACTATGTTTACCATACACGCGATGTACACAGCCATATAGATTTATTTAACTCCGATATAATTTTGTTCCCAATTTTTGAACCGATTATGGAGGGATAATCAACTTAACCTATTGTAATTGATCCCAATGTATTTTCACTTGACTACAGTTATGTTTGGGCGTTGCCTGTTTCTCCATTATTTTTTAGGTGTTGTTCGTTTCTTATTTGAACCTTGCAATTTTCTGTTGTAGTTCTAAAGTATGCTAATAATGAAAACGATGTGTTAAAATTAAGCATGTAATATAAAATATACCTCTGGGGCTTTGTCAATTATAGAAAAATAATTAATTATTAAAACCTCCAAACACTTCTTAAATGTAAGAGTACAGTCTTTATAAACCGTAACCCGTTTTTGAGATGGAAATATGTCTTTCTCTTGTATATTATAAGCGAAAAACGTTGAAAATTTATTTAAAATTTTCTGCCTCAGGAACACTAAATCTGTAATGATTGAAATGGCCGACTAATAAAAAAACAATTATGTCAACGTCACAGACTTTGGTACATAAATACTTGAAACACCTCCTCGGCCTCCTCTACATTTTGTGCATTACTTATTTGTCCAGCACTTTAATAGCCCTTTTAACGATTTTCCTTGTTTGTAGATCGGTATATATTATACCTTTCTAGTCAAACAATTATTGAAACATTCTATGCAGTTTTTTTGAAGAAATTTTACATTTTCATGAAGGTGAGCTAGATAGTTACATTGATACTCAATTATCTAAAAATAATTGTGAACGTATACCCGTATATATTCCGGCGTAATGAGGGTAGCTATGAAATTATTAAGAATAAATAACTATTTTCAATTCATAAAATATTATTCTGCTATCTGTGTATCTTTATATTAATTATTATAAATAATCATGTGCTATGGATATATGTTAATTATGATCGAGCGAAATGAATTAATTACCTTATGTTTATAAATTTACCTTACACCAATCTCATGTTCCGACTCCTTTGTACCTGCCAGCCGATCAAGGCCGAGCGACCCCCGATCGCACACTACCGAAGGCCACAAGCGGGCGTCCCGACGCCCGGCGTCTCGGGCGTCCGTCGGTCTCTACTGCCGCCTTACCTACTACAGTCATTAAGTAAAAAATATTTTATAATTATAAATTTAGATGATTTAAAAGATATTGTTGTTACCTACATATAAATAATACTTGACCTAATTTGATTAACAGAAAATAGAGATGGTATAACTCAAATTCGTAAAATTGGATTTTCTCAGCTTAAAGTTTTGTATTGTATTTTTAAATTAACGGGGCAACGTCAGCATACCCCTAAACAGGTTCATTGATTTTGTCTAGAATTATCAAATATTTCTCTAGTATTGTGGGTTAAATTTAGAATTAGTCTTTAAATTGCTACTTATTTTGCAGAAAATCGCTCCGTTGGAAACGAAGATAGAAAATTTGTATGCGTTTTATTTCTGCCCTCTATTATAACTTTGAAATGATGTATGGATACATATATAATTTCAATAAATTTTTGAGTGGTATGCTGAATATTGCATTAGTTAGATTTGTTATAACGGGAGTATTTTTTAACCTGAAACCTTCAAATATCACGAGAAATATGTATCCTACGAATAAATGTGAATAATCAAAATTTAATTATTTCATGAAATACATTAGTGCTAAAATTAGTTCGTCTCCCCCATCCCTTGTAGGTAGGGAGGGGTAACTTTGAAATCTTAAATAGGAATCCCCATTTTTATTTTAATTCTGAATCTGCAATAAAAAGATAGGGTTCCTATTTAAGATTTCAAAGTCTCCCCCCCGTCTCGCCTACAAGAATGTGTGAAAGCACTACATGGAGTGATTCAATTTGATTACGGAAATTTTTTTCTTAGAGTACCTACTTACTTCTCGAGATATTTGAAAGTTTCAGGTCAAAAAAATCACCCGGTATATTATGTTGTTTATGATACACAGAATCTATCTGTATCGTAGTATTTTCAGTGATTTGTAGTTTTATCTACTAACTATATGTATCTACACTTTTCAGTGGTTAGTTATTTTATCTTTTAACAAAAAATATTATTACAGACTGCAAACCACATTTGTTTCTAGCTTGCAGGCTGCTGATATAACTAGATCCGGCCTTCTTTTGTAGCAACTTAATTAAGTAAGAAGTCAATATTTCCATCTACTTAACAAAATTACATATTTTCTGGCTTAGAGCCAAGATTTACTTCATTTATTTCATGAAAGTAGCAAAGTATGATATATATGTTTCATCAATCATGACGCTGTATTAGCGATTCCTGTTATTTCAAAAAAAAGAAATACATTCAATAAAGTATCTAATCTGTTTCACAATCTTTTCAGCAAGATACATATTTGTAAAGAACGTTTTTATACATAACATTTTATTTTTAGAGATTATAAACTAACTGAGAGCTCCTTTAGGATAATATTGGGAAGCATTTTATATTCTCCAATTTATTAGGTGTCAGGAATTATTTGTTTATACAATAACTACTGATGGAGTCCTTAATCAAAAATTAAAAAACAGCGATTAAAACATTTATCTCTTCTTCTTTAGATCGTTTGTAAGTAGTCAATATGTGAATATTGGAACTGTAAAATCTAATCTTAAAATGTTATATCAACAGATAACACATTTTAACAAACAGAAAGTTGTTTTGTAATTTGAAACCTGTATTACATCATACTATTTCCTTCGGTGTTAGGTGGCAGAGAGACTAGATGCAAATGTATTTTTTTAAATTTAGTCGAAAATAATCATACTAGTTGGCAATAGATTTATGGGAAATTACTACTACAATACATTGATGCGTATGTTTCTGCTTATTAAGGGTTAATTTTTCAAATAACTATTAATGTACAAATAAGAGTAAAATTTCATTTTCATTAATTTCATGTGGCAGCTATATAGTTTTCATTTATACAATTTGATGGATTATAACATAATTTATTTTGAATTTGCACATAATTATTGATTGACTAACTTGCATTTGAATATATATTTTTAGCGTGTCTAGCTGTTTAATATGAACGAATATTATTAACTGAATTTAAGGAAAATACCATATTTTAGTTGGTTAAATATTATATCAATGTAAACTACTTACCTACTGCAAAAAATGTATAGGTATCTATGCTATATTTAATTTATGTATGTGCTATTATACTAATGGTGGCTAGGGACTTACGTGAACAATAATCATCACCCCGAGGGCATTGTTATCTTATAACACCCGTGGTGCCTTCAACGTTCAACATATTTGTATTGACGTTAACTCCTATTATTGAATACTTATTTCCATTGTAATGTGTTTTTATTTTGCTTTGGGGTGTTAGAAATATTCATCCCTAGGTCGTTATTTCCCATTCAATATATCTCAAAATAGAGTATAATTACAAAGTAACAGGCTAGTAGGACATTAATTAATTAATTGTAATGTATCCAAATAGAAAAATGTATTTATAAAGTGGAATATTTTAGATAAACTTGGCATACAAATTTATAGTTTTTATTTGGCAAGGCTCACCGGACTCGGCGTAGGTAATATTCGTGAGTTTAATTTACAAATTGATGTTAAAAATAAAGATTTTATGAAAATAATGACACGTTTGTATTATCACGCAGCTTGTTGTACGATGTGAAGTTCTGTACAAAAGCGTGTCTTTGGCATTGCCGTCCAATAGTTTCGACTATTATTTCGCAGTCGCATGTGCTTGAACGTTGTTTACACGATTGGAATATGCAAGTTGACTTTACGTCTTATGTCAACAAGGTGGCAGACAAAAACAAACGGCAAACGATAATTCGGCTAAACGAGGCTGGCCCAATACGTCATCGCTTCAATTTGTTACATTTATTTTAGTTTTCAGTCTATCTGTTTACTTTCTGCATTAAATCTGCATTTTACTGGAATCGAAATAGAACTTGTATGGTGCATTATGTGTTTCATTTTATAGTGAAATTTAAAATAGTATTTGGTCTCTATGTAGTGTAAGTTGCATAACATTGTAAGTTATTTAGTTCAGTGTTTAGCAGTGATACATTATGTTTGTGTTTTCTCAGTATATTACGAATAAAGGACCACGCAATTTCGATATGGAAAATGGACTTTTTTTGTCCTTCTGATCAAATGTCTCAATGGGCAAAAACTCCTATGACTTCAGGGTTTTAAGATACAGCTGGCTGAAGTTGGAACTATTCTGCACTGGAGATGCGTTCATATGGGTCAAAATGTGCCATTTTTTAAGTTGTAGGTGTTCAGCGAGGTTTGAAAACACCTCGCAAACTTCGTTAGCAATTAATTGTAGTTCATTACCATACTCCCGATAGGTATATATGTCATATGACGCCATGAGATGTCATTACGCGTCATAAAACGTCAAAGTTCAAAGTACTTTTCTTTCTGTTACTGGACGTCTGATATTGTTTTATAACCTAATAAGCAGCATTAACGGTCTCGTCCTGTCACGCATCGTGAAGTCATTGCAGGTAAGTTTTGGTCATCCAATGTCATATGACGTCATCTCATGTCAAAGTGACGGTTGCAGCTAAATTGCGGAATACAGTGAGGAATGTCCGCCTTGATGTCAGCCTTCTGTTTGGAAACCTTCTGCCATACTCGCGTTCTGCCGCGCAGCATTACCATCGCAAAAGCCATATACAAATCATCTTATCATAATTGTTACAAATCATCATGTCATAATTGTTCTACATCAATAATGTGTATTACTGGTTACGTATTAAATTATTATTATTATTATTATTATTTGTTTAAATTACTATGAAATTGACCAAAGTGGGATTAATTCAAGAGCGATTTTCTCAGAAACCGTTAAAGATAACGATTTGAAACAAGGATACCTTTTTAACGTAAAACAGTTCGGGAAAACGGAATTTGCTGTCCAATTTGTTAAAAAGTCAAAGATGAAAAAGTTACACACGCAAAGTACCAAGGGCCCCCCCGTGCCCACCCCAATGGACCTTGTGGAAATAAATGGATTAGTCCATCAAATTGCTCATCAAAATTTAGCTGTGTATACCAAATTTCATTCATTTATCACAACGCGATTGAGAGATATTGCAAAAAAATGATTTCCATTCCTCCCTCTTCAATGGGTCCCTGTGCCCTTAGGAAGCATTTCCGGACCCATGTTCATATGAACTTTTTTACTTAGTTTTGATCATAGAATCGGCCTGTTCAGGTAACTACAATTAATTGCTAACGAAGTTTGCGAGGTGTTTTCAAACCTCGCTGAACACCTACAACTTAAAACATGGCACATATTTGACCCATATGAACGCATCTCCAGTGCAGAATAGTTCCAACTTCAGCCAGCTGTATCTTAAAATACTGAAGTGATAGGAGTTTCTGCCCATTGAGACATTTGATCAGAAGGACAAAATACATAACATATCAAAAATCCAACCAATTTAACGGAAGTCCATTTTCCATAAGGAAATTGCGTGGTCCTTTGTACATGCCTATTATGTATAAGAATAAAAAAGTAAGATTGAAACAGCGCATGCCCTAGTTCACGATCACAACTAGCGCATGCGGTGGTTTGAGGTTTGAGGTTAAACTAGTTTGTCTAGCGTCACAAAGCAGAATCTTTGAAAAATAATATGTAATTGAATATTGCATTTCGAAGATGAAATTCAAATTTACGGTTTTTAGATGAAAGTATTGTAGGTACAAATATATTTACGTGTTGTAGGTCTTAGGATATTATCTCTCATATCAAGAAAGTGGCGGCTCGTCAGGGGCGACAGAATTGACAGTTGACTCAAAACAATTTAAACAAATTGTTGCGTCAATATATCCCTTTAGTAAAAAGTCGAAATTATATAATTTAGCAGAATACTTCCATAACAAATTTAAATTAAATATATTCCCATTTTGCAAAAGAGAAAAGGCGCAGGAAAATATTAAATCCGATAATAGATTTATGGCGCGACTGTCTCTGTTTCGGTTTGGAAAATGAATAGGTCCGGCATGTTCTAGGGTCGGCAACTGGCGGACCGCCGTCCAGATCCGGACCGCGAAAGGTAAAATACTGGACCGCCAAAAATTTTTTGAAAATATAAATTATTTAAAAAATATTTTTTTACGTTAAAGTGCCACCCTTATCATTTTTTCTAGTATTTTACAATTGTGACTGATTTAAGTTCTCAATGCAAATGAAAATAAAAAATTAGTAAGAAATGTGAATTTTTTTCTGGACCTCGTTAAAAAATTTCGAAAGTATCCGGACCCCACCTAAAATTACTTGCCGACCCCTGCTCTACACAAACCCGTACTTCAGTCATACCGCCGAAGCAGCAATTCACATACGTAGGCATCTACTTCTGCACTCCACGACTCCGCGCTCTAAATAGTATGTCGCTTCTTAATAACCACGGGGTTGACATGCCGATCCTGCATACTGAAATGGGAAATGTAAAGATTTTGTAAAGTGAAAATAATTACCTAATAATTCATTTTTATTTTGTATTCCTATCAGGCATCAAATAGTGTTTACAAGAGTAAGTAAAAAAATGTTTTCAGAAAATTCGGGTACAACCTTAATTTTTGTAAACTGTAAATGCACTTAATTCGAACATGAGAATAATTTCTAAATAGTTGGTTACTAAAATGTTTTCATTTTAGTTTTTTACCACGTTTTAAAAATTAAGAAAATAACGGTTCGTCAACCACTTTTTTTAACATGTAATGTACAGTGTGATAAAATACATATACAAAAAAGGGGAACCACTTATTTAAAATGTTTATAAATAAATACCTAAATACCTTCACACGTACCTTATTACAGTTACTATTATTTTAGTTAAATTATAATTATTATGAATCTGAAAATGAGAGAGTAATAAGTCTACTGGATGGGATAGGGCTGATATGCTGTACCTGCTTAAACAGTAGACGTAACAAGCTAGCTCCATATTCAGCCACTTAGCTGTCAGAATCGTATAACATAGCTCAATAACTACCGGGTAATCGTCATAGCAACAAACAATTAAACGTCGACGAGGCAGATGTACATACATTTCTTGCACATGGTATATAAATATTACATAAATTTGAAACAGACTGGTAAAATAAAAACTATAGTAGTCATAATGTACTGTTATCCGTAACGAATGATTTTCAGATAGGGTTCTGAGACACTAAGAGTTATTTCTCTATTTTATTGAAATATAATAGGTACCGCATCGCCATTTGCATCTTGTGACACCATCTAAATTAATCCAACACGGCACAAGGCGAAATGACACAACGAGAAGCGACAGCAAGGCTTTCTGCGTTTACAGTTTTCTTATGCGAATGCGCGAATTGGGTTGTGTTGTTGTCAGTTGTCAGTGGCTGTCAGAGACGCTAATAGAAGAAACGAGTAATAGTTTTTTTTGTCTCTCAATAGTCTCACTCATTATATTTTAATCCCTCAAAAACATCTTACATTAGATTTCATAATTATCAGAAAGAATGTTCTAAACTAAATGTTCAGGTATACAATTCTCCATTGTCTGATACTATAACAACCGTCAATTTTCTAGGTTTCACATTGGATGAGTGCCTAAATTGGAAAGAGCACTCCACCAGCCTAATAGCAAAATTAAATTCTCTGTGTTACTTGTTTAGAAACTTGAAATCAGTTCTGACGAAGCATCAGCTTATGAATTTGTATCACGCTCAAGTTGACTCCCACTTGAGATACGGTGTATGTTTTTGGGGGGATACTACCCTATCACCTGATGTATTTATTGCCCAGAAACTGATATTGAGATGTATTGCGGGTATTCCAAGTTATCACACGTGCAAAGCTTTGTTTAGGGAATTTGGTGCGTTAACTCTTACAGGATTATTAATTTTTGAACTGTGAATATATATTTTTAAAAATCGAGCAACATTCAAAATGAACAGGGACATTCACTCAATTAATACGCGTCAAAATAGTGACTTCCGGATGCCCCTATATAAATTTAATATATCACGAAATTCTCCTAACTATCTTGGTTTGAAGCTTTTCAATCATCTGCCAGAAGAACTAAAGCGAATCCAGTTTTTTTAAAGTTTTAAATGTAAATTAAAGTTATTTTTAGTGGACAGGTCTATTTATTCCGTAGATGAATTTCTGTCATCTTAGGTTAAGTAATGTTGACTATTCCTATATATGTGTACACATGTCTTAGAGGAAAATAAATGCATTATTATTATTATTATTGGCGGTGGACAGTTAATAACGAGCGTTCAAATAAAAACGTGGTCAAGTTGGTTCTGAAAATTTGGACGTAGGGCGTAGCGTATAGCAAATGAACTTAAACGTCATCTGTCAAAGCGCTATATATCAATTTGAATATTTTCGTTTTAAAAAGCGTTTAAAATGGTGTTTTCTCAAGAACAAAAAGTGTTTATCATAGAGTCCTACTTTAGAAATGGACGCAAGATTGATGGAATATGGAAGTATTCTATTGAGGATTGTTTCATAGAATTTCAAAATCAATTTACCGGCGTTGTTGAGTACAAAATTTTTCAAAGTGCAGTTCAGCGTTGTGTTAATGTTTTTCGTGAAACGGGCAGTGTAACAAGAAGAGAAGGAAGCGGCCGACCTAAAAAGCGGACTGAAGAATTAAAAGAAAATGTCCAACAAATAATAGAAAATGCGCCAAGAACTTCTGTACGTGTTTTATCACAAATGGTGGGAGTATCAGTCGGTACCTGCCACACAGTGTTAAAAAAAGATTTGCGTTTGTTCTCCTATCGTTTTACTTGTCAGCAAGAACTTCATGAAGTTGATTTTCCGCGACGGGCTGTATTTTGTGAATGGTTTTTAAACAACTACGGTGAACTTGATAATATCACCTTTTTTCCTGATGAAGCCTGGTTTCATTTAAGTAAGTGGTTACGTAAACTCACAGAATATGAGAATGTGGTCTTCTGAAAAACCAGATAACTTTTTGTCGAGGGCCCTCTACACGCTCAAAAAATTGGAGTTTGGTGTGCTCTCAATCGAAGGAGGATTTATGGACCTATTTTTTTAATGGTACTCTTACTGCGCAAAGGTATAGAGAAGAAATTATCGCTCCTTTTGTTAACTAGCTGGAAGAAAACGAAATTACAAATTTTTACTTTCAACGAGATGGCGCAAGGGCACATACGGCAGGCGAGACGATGAATATGTTGAGGGAAGTTTTCCAAAATCGACTAATAAGTCTCAATGCTGAACATGAATTTCCACCGAGGTCATGTGATATTACGCCGTGTGATTTCTTTTTGTGGCCTTACCTTAACAACACTATTTTTGAACTGTCTATTCCTGATTTAAACCATCTGCAGGCTCGACTTATAGACAAGATTCGTGAAATTAACAATACCCCGAGCATCTTAGAAAATGTCTTTAATTCTTTGAGGAACAGGTGTGAAAAGTGCTTGGAACAAGGAGGAAGACACTTTCAACAGCTCCTTTAATTGTTTGTTATTGTTATCACGATTATTCTTTAAAATAAAGTTATATAGTCATTAACGTTATTGAAACTGACAGCTGCTATACAGCTCGTTGAGAAATGAGGTTAAGTTGGTCGCTAAAGCTACTCCCTACGTCCAATGTGTCAGAGCCAACTTCGACCACGTTTTTATTTGAACGCTCGTTATAATGTTAATTGATAGTGGATTTATTTGTATTGTATTTCGTTTCCATCTACAATTAGAATCAACTTGAAATCAATAAAATGCATGGTTATTATTGTGCTTTTCGCGATTGTTCATCCAAAACTGGTGAAGGATTAACCCTTTTGAGATTACGTAAGGATGAGAAAGGTAATTGTTATTATTATTATTTTAAGTACCTACCTATAAACTGTAAATCAGGAAAAGTATTTTGATTTTTAAAATAATGTGGTATGTTTTCTTGTAATATGATATTGTATAAGTATACAGAATATCTTTAGGAGAATTTTTATTTTTGTTTACAGTGCTCGAGTGTGGATAGAAACTTGCAATAGACTCGATTTATTGCCTAGGATTGTGGATGTATATAAGAATTATAGGCTTTGTGAACACCATTTTGAAACCAAATATATTGGTAAAGGGAATTAAGAATAACCTTATACCTTATTGCCAAACGGAATACCTATATCTACAGTTTCCTTAACTTAGAAATGGGCAAGAAGAGCTAGACGCAAACATTGTGGAAGATTGTCCCAAAGAAGTTATTGCATTGTCGGGTACCCATTTTTAAAAAACTATTTAAAATATTGCAGAAAAATATTATATCTGTTTACTAAAAATATTAGTTGTAAAACATCTTGTTTCATTTTTTTTATATATTCTACCTAATTTGTCTACATTTTACCACAGTTATTCCTTGTATTATATGAACAATGTTTGATACTGATGCAGTTCGTTCAGTCTACATCTATTCAAAAGTGTAACTTCTCTCAGTGTAAACGATTGTGTTTCTGTCAAATCGGTCGACTTTAGCGTGACCACAAAACATCAAAGGAACCGCCGATTCTGTCGTTTCTCGTTTGTATAGTATTCTCTGACTTCTCTGGTTAGAAGCTAAAATCAGTACACAGCCACCAAGCAGAGGGGACAGTCCAGTGCGTCACCAGCTCCAGCAGTAGGAAAGATGCCATTTGAAGTGAGATTCTGCTAAACCCAGTTTGTGAAAACTGCGCAGCTGCCATTGTTCGCCGTGCAAGCAGAGAACACTATATCAACGAGAAGCGACAGCAAGGCTTTTTGCGTTAACAGTTTTCTTATGCACATGCGCGAATTGGGTTGTGTTGTTGTCAGTTGTCAATGGCTGTCAGAACCGCCAAATATAAATAGAAGAAACGAGTAATAGTTTTTTGGCGGCGGATAGTTGTGTTGTATAATATTAATTGATAGTGGATTTATTTGTATTGTATTTCGTTTCCATCTACAATTAGAACCAACTTGAAATCAATAAAATGCATGGTTATTATTGTGCTTTTCGCGATTGTTCATCCAAAACTGGTGAAGGATCAAAACTTTTGAGATTACGTAAGGATTAGAAAGGTAATTATTATTATTATTATTTTAAGTACCTAGCTATAAACTGTAAATCAGAAAAAAGTATTTTGATTTTTAAAATAATGTGGTACGTTTTCTTGTAATATGGTATTGCATAAGTATAGAGAATATCTTTAGGAGAATTTTTATTTTTGTTTGCAGTGCTCGAGTGTGGATAGAAACTTGCAATAGACTCGATTTATTGCCTAGGATTGTGGATGTATATAAGAATTATAGGCTTTGTGAACACCATTTCGAAACCAAATATATTGGTAAAGGGAATGTAAGAATAACCTTATTGCCAAACGGAATACCTATACAGTTTCCTCAACTTAGAAATGGGCAAGAAGAGCTAGAGGCAAAAATTGTGGAAGATTGTCCCAAAGAAGTTATTGCATTGTCAGGTACCTATTTTTAAAAAACTATTTCAAATATTGCAGAAAAATATTATATCTGTTTAATAAAAATATTAGTTGTAAAACATCTTGTTTTATTTTTTTTATATATTATACCTAATTTGTCTACATTTTACCACAGTTATCCTTGTATTATATGAACAATGTTTGATACTGATGCAGTTCGTTCAGTGTACATCTATTCAAAAGTGTAACTTCTCTCAGTGTAAACGATTGTGTTTCTGTCAAATCGGTCGACTCTAGCGTGACCACAAAACATCAAAGGAACCGCCGATTCTGTCGCTTCTCGTTGGTATAATGTTCTCTGGTACAAGCTTGGCAGTTGAGCCGTACTAGAACTTAGAACATCAGTTCACATTGACGACATGTCAGCGAGCACAACAGTCCGGCAGTACAACAAGAAGATCGATAAGTGATAAAATTCTTCACATGTCCAGCTTGTGAAGACTGCGCAACCGCCACCGTTCATCATAGAGTTGAAAATTCAGTAGGTACATTTCATAGAAAATATAGTACTAACGTAGAATGAAATCTAACATATGAATAATGAAACTGTCATAGCGGCGTCACATGTTAGTTAGCTTCCAAAATAAAAGATGGCGCAGAGAATGCTAACCCTGTCAGTTTGGGTTGGTTGGTAATGCAGTTTGGACTTTGCACATATTATTTGAAGTTTGGCTTTCGTTATCTTTGGTTTCTTAGATTATCCTATGAAAATTGTAAATTATAGTATTGTAAAAATTGTGTTTATAATTATTTAGTGCTTAAGAGTTTTCTATTTGTTATTACATTATACTGGGAATACGATATGTAAGTTTTAAGCTATATAGTTTTATTAAAAACCAAACCCATATCTTTACCAACATTATGTGGAACACTCATACTCATGTTACTTGTATTAATCGATTAGAAACAGTCCGGATGAAATGTGCATGTAATTACATATTATTTAAGTTAAATATAGATAAAAATAATTATGTGTATGATGATAAACTCCAACTAATATTTTATGAAACCTTTGATACTCAGATGCTTACAAAATTTTTAATGGTGGTGAATTGCTTTCTTTATTCAGTTTGAGACATAGAAAATATAGTGTTAATATTAAGTTTTCTATGGTTTGAAAGTTCCAAACTATATGAACTATTGAATTTAACTCAATATTGTACAAATATTTGGTTATACTCTCCGGAAAGTGAGATTATTATAACAGTTCATGCATAATTTTTATATTTTTACAGCTTACTTGCCAACTTATCAAGTTTATGAAGCAAATGAATTAAATTGTGGTCGTTTTTACTTACAATTAAATACATAACAAGAAATTGTTTTAATAGTACATGCATAACAACATTCTGTATAAATCAATTAGGATTTCTTGTAGATACAAAATAAACTTAAAATTATTAAAAAATGTTTTATTTCCTTATTAAAACCATTTACTAAGTCTATATTTATTTGTGGCATTGTAAATGTTTGTTATAATTTGGATATTTTGCCATAGTTCGAAGAAAAAAAAAACTGGAAAAATAAACCCTTGTACCGATAGGGACAGTTAAGTGTCAATACTGAAAACTTTGCCTAATAGTGAGATGCCAGAGACATACATCTACATGTATAAGTCTGGTTACACACTGGAAAAACAAATACACATCACAATAACACTATGACGTTTCTGAAACCCCTAGTTTCGTTATCAAAGCAGAAGAGAATTAGAAAAATACTGAATATTTGTTTTTCGCTACATTTTCTGTTTAACTAAATGGTCTGTTCTCAAAAGTAGAGACACTTGACTCTTCTTATTTGTATAAGAGTTTACTTTTAAAATAATATATAGAGGATATAAGTGAGAAGTCGTTTGCATACGATAGATGGCGCTGTAATCAGTTCACAAAGTATAAAGTGTTGCCTACTCATTAGGAGCTAAGTAGTAGTAAGCTTCCAGAACGTCACGTGGCGCTGTTTCGCGGTTTATTGGAAATATTAGGGACATTTCATTCTACGTTAGTACTATGTTTTCTATGGTACATTTCCAGCCGTCGCAGCGAGCAGTCCAGTACGCCAACACCAGGAAGATCGCCGAAGTCAGTAAGTTCTGCGCATATTTTAATGTGCATGGCTCTTGATGTGACAGAAGACCTGACGGGGGCATTCTATTGCAGAGTTAGTTTCGTTCCACCATTACAATTATACAGACGCTTAAACTGTAGTCTCTGGTCAACCGTCTTAACTTTAGCTTTATAGTAGTAGCTCATGACTGTATATCGATATGTAAATATAAATAATAAATGTAAATATTTATCAATTGTGACTCATATTCCTGTATGAAATCTAACTCTCTGTAGATCCTTGAATACACCGTGTCTTCAATGTAACTGCCTGAATAGTGGTGTTTCTGCTCTGTAATCCCCGCCCGAGGGAACCGTCACCGTCAATTTCAAAATTCAAACCATAATAATCCAAACTAAAAGCAAACATATTTTTCTTTTAATAGATCTCGATTATTACATACCACATGATTTTAACAAACAACAAATTATCTAGCAAGTAATTACATACAAATTTAAATTCAGAACTCAGACGCTACCACGTACCTTGATTTCGTTCTTTTAGACAATTCTATTTTCGCTCCTTATAGTTTAAGAATACATATTCTATTTTTAAATCCTTGGATCTTATTTAACCAGACGAAAGGGAGATAATTGGAAACATTTTCTAACGTCGGTGTAAGATAACAACTGAGTAAATATTAGTTTTTTTCTTATAAATAAGGGCAGGTGCATTGTAAATATTGGAACTTGTTTATTTAATATAGGTACTCATAATTTTTATTTTTTATTTATCTAAAGTAAATTTTTATATTTTCAATGTCGCAGTCCAAATACTTAGATTTATAATAATTTCCAAGAGCACAAATATGGAAACTGATAAAAATATGTAGAATGGTAGGTACTTTGACACAACCTATTATAATCTGTTCGATCAGACCTATTTAGAAATTGTACAGTGACGTACTTGTAATACATAAAATTAATGTCATAGTGAAAAATGCCAAATCATTAACTATACATTTGCCCAAACAATTTCCTCATTATTTTTTTTACCTTTTATTACAATTTAGTTTGCAGGATTCCGTGATAGTTGCTAATAGACGAATAACTTCTGGGCTGATTGATACATCTGAAAGCGTTTGAGAGTCCTTTCTGAAGAAGAGAATTATATGTTTCTCAAAACGTCAAAAAGTGTAAACAGTGCAGCAATCTGCGGAACGCATGTCTTACGACCCACTCTGCGTGTCTCTAGCAGAAGAGGTTAAAACAGCCTCGTTCTACGCTCAAAGGCAAACACTAGTTCTGCTGAAATCTTTCCGACATTCTGCTGTTTCAGAAATAACCGAACTTTTTAAATTACGCCCTAATGGAGATATTTAGTGATATGCGGTTAGCAGCATTTTGTTGCGCTTAACATCCTCTCTAAGCACATGTTCTTGGATTGTTGATATCTCATTTAGTTTTCGTGATATTGTTATTTGAGTGCAAGGTGTTAGTGGCGATTTTTGAAATGTGGAATTTTTGGAACAACGATGCAACATAGAATTTTGCATGAAACTAAGGAAAACTGTCACTGAAATATTTCAAGTTTTGAAACAAGTTTACGGAGATGATGATCTGGATCGTGCGCAATGTTATGAATGGTTTGATTTTAAAATGATCGTCAGTCAATTGAAGATGATCCTGCACCAAGAATGCCTTCGACTTCAATCAACTGTTCCGAAATATATGTTTTAAGGAATCTGCATGTTTGACTAATCTCACTTTTATTTCTACAAGGTTATCTTACAAGTAAAATGGATTTAAATGTGATAAGAGCTTTAATATTTAATCTGCTATAAAACCTACAACAATAGTGTATTCATTTTTTTAATATAATTATATATAAGAGCATATGCTGAGGACAGGGCAATTTTTGCAAGATGGTCGAGTGTAAGGGATTCTGTTGACCAAGGAACGGACATGAAGTTTTCAAGGTAATTCCTATGACATGTACTGATAGACAAAAAAGTTTATAGTTTTGGGTTATGAGAGCTGGACCAGAATATAAAACTGATTAGTAAAGCAGTTACCACTAGCCTCTCCTAAGTGTATTACTGAGAATATATAGGTAATTAAGTAATTAATAACGGTGTGTTATTGTTATTACTATTGTATGTGTTACTAATACTCGGCAGTGCTCTCTTATTATTTTGTCACCTTACAGTTATTTGCAAAATTAAAAAAAAACATCAAATCCAATAATTCAAAATCTTGAGCTTGCATTGGAATATTGGTCTCTACCCATCACTATTTGTTCTAAAAAGCATAAACGTGCCCAATTCATTTGTGTGCATTTTGATATTCATTTATTATTACGAATTATAATAATGTAATGTTAATTTTAAGTTTTCGCACACTAATACTTCACATAATACTTCAAAACAATAAATTATTAATGGATTAATTACTACTATTCATTGAACTGATAATGCCTCGTATGTATAGCAGTCTCTTATGTCGATGCTACTACACATTAATAATTATTTTAATCTATTATAGTTCACATGATTTGTAATGTTGAAATAATATATATTGTTCGACTTTATACTGTGAATCATTTAAGAGCATACTGTAAACTGATTTTGAAGTAAAGGGATCTGAAATCTGCTTGTAAAATATCACAGTTTTGTTAATTAATATTCCTAGTAAGATAACTAATTAGTTTATTTCTTTTTCAATTGTCGTATTTATGCAGTGATTGAACGTTTCGTCAATATGACCTTACAGATAACGGGTATTAGGAAAATAACCACCGATTATTACAAACAATATTGAGCAAGTAATGTTATTTATTTTGAAATGTGATTTTTTTTTTTTTGTTATTTTCACGTTGTACACATACATACATATATTTATATTTTCTTGGTAAATTTTGACCTAGATAACGAATATTGTAATTATTGCCTAATTTTATTAAACGATATTAGCAACTTTTTTATATTTAATTCATGTCGCATTATGGAGCCCTAGTAGTATCTATCCGAAGTAAAGGATGCTTTTTAATACGCGTTTACTTGGGAAATGAGACAGCACTCGGAGAAAAAGTCATAAAAACTTAAATATTATAAAACCCCTTCTATAATTAAAATATTGTGTCCGGTATGTCCGATTATAGCCCGCAATTCTTCAATCGTGTTCACTTTTGATTTGTATATTAACATTGTCGTATGTTTGTATAAGTAAAAATGACAAAATTGTAAGTCAGGGGATTATGGACTCATAAAACTCTATAGATTTGTCTTAATTTCGTGTAGGAAATGTGGTGGTGCGCCATCTTGCCAAAGCCACATGCTTTAGTTAGACGATCATATAACGGTATTGGAAAATTATTTAATTAAAAATGTAGGTATTCTACAGCAGTTTATAATTACTATTTATTTATATTACGAGACAACAAGAATATTTTCGAACATATTCCTTTAATTGTTTAATTTACTTAGGTTTTCTATAAATGCCATGGTAATTTAGCTATTAAATCAAAAATGTCAGTACCTACCTACCAACAATAAAATTAGATTTCATTAGAAGTCCAGTTTACCGCAAGAGTGTAGTGGTGATGATAAATAATTTAATTCATTTTTAATATTGTAAATAATGATTAAATGTTTGAAAATTTATAAACAAAACATAGTGTTCATAGAGCAGATTAAAATTGTTCGTTAATTTTTGGATTGTGATTCCATTTCATATCTGTTTTAACATATCTAGTTAGGTTTGTTAAGTCGTATAAACACTTGTATGGGTGTAGTGAGGTGTCTTCCTACATTCAAAAGTAGAGATTTAGCATAATCAGCATGGGAAATGTAGCAGCATTGTTTCTATTATACAGTGAGTGGCAAAAGTATAGAATATATTTATTTAAAAATCAGATGTCGAATTCGACCCGTCGAATTATATTTTTAGTTGCGCATTTTCTGAAGCAATTTTCATTTATACAGGGTGGCCCAAAAAAGTTATGAAGTCAAGGTCAACTTTTTTAAATGGAAATCCCACTTCTTTGTATTTTTATTCAGTTCTCTATGCAATTCTAATCATTTTTTATGTAACATAACCTATACCTATCTTTAACCGTTTTCGAGATAATGGCACCTGAATATAGAATATGGAAACATTTTTAAAAATTACTCTCGGTATGTAAGGTCTGTAACGTCAAAGTCAGTGGGAACTGGTGTACTTTCTGCTACAGACATTTTGTGTTTTTGTATTTTGTGTTTACAAAAAAACATGAAACGGTGCTAAAAATTTGCAAAATAACCTGGCTCGTAACTTAAATAGTGACATTTAACAAAACCATAGTTTATACAATAAAATTATGTGTTTTTAATTAAATTATACCTAAATACCTCACTTATATTTTTTACATTCAAGTCATTGCGTCCTAATGATCAAAATAAATCACCGAACTACTTATTTCTTATGGATTTTTCTGATTTGAAGCAACTTTCTGTGAACTACACAAATCTAAGATGGAAAAGTAAACGTGGTTTTATTTTAAAATCAGCAGGGTAAATCTCAGGATAATTTTTGAAAATTTTCATATTCTATATTCAGACGCCATTATCTCGAAAATGGTTAAAGATAGGTATAGGTTATGTTACATAAAAAATGATCAAAATTTCGTGGAGAATTGAATAAAAATACAAAAAGTGGGGTTTCCTTTTAAAAAAGTTGGCCTTGATTTCGTAACTTTTATTTGGACCACCCTGTATAAATGAAAATAGCTTCAGAAAATGCGCAACTAAAAATATAATTCGACGGGTCCTAGCGATTTTTCAAATAACGAACATCTGATTTTTAAATAAATATATTCCATACTTTTGCCGCTCACATATATATCTTCTTTTTTATAATATACCTCGAAAGTATCTCCGGAAACAAATTGTTACATCGAGAGCTGCTTGGTCAGAAGAGCAGATGGTTATGGTAACATGGAATGGAGAAGCGGGTGAAATATCGAACAAAGAGGGCCATCGAAGATACAACATTCCTGTGATCTTTATCTTGCGGAATTCAGGAAATTTCGGAAAGGTATAATTATCGTATGTTGCAATGCAGAAAGTGACTTTCTCCAGCCAGTAGTGATAATGAAAGAAGTGAATAAGAAAACTTAATTTTTAGACAGCATTCCAGTGGGGTTTGGATTGCTATATGAACAGAAAGTCCTTCATAAATTCTTGGTTCTTGTTCCTACGTGGGTTAACAGAACCACATATATTGCTCCATGAAGGCACACTTCTCATTACAACAATATTGATACGGTAGAAATGGCGGAAAATGACGACATTGTTTTAAGGTTATTGGTTTAAGGTTTTAAGGTTAATTTTTTTTCTACAAATAGCAATTTGACAATATACTAGGTAGGAGTTATAAGTAAAGCAAGGTGCAACCACTATTTTGAAAGTGATTCCAGTATTCAGGAGTACTGCAATCTCTCCACTTCCATACCTCCATACCTTATATTTTTTTAAATATATCTAATGTAGCATCAGAACCAAATGCAGTACAATGTTCATCATGCTAGATCTGGCACGTCACTTGAAACTAATTCTAACAGAAAATTTGGAGCAGAATTATTCGATTATCACTATCATATACGATATTCAACATATTCCTACCTAAAAAAAATCGAAAAGGTCATTAGCAGATATAACATCATCAAAATATAGAAGAGAAAAACAGTCACTCAGAAACCAAAACAAAAATACCACAGAAAGAAAGGAGAAATCAAGAGAATTAACAGCTATGGGAGGAAAGTGATGAAGTCTAATATGCTTAAGACAGTGAAACATGGTAGAAACATGTGGAACTTTCTTGTAAATAGAATATTATGAAGATTATTAAAAAACATACAACTGACCAACAAAAACTTATAACTGAATTCAACTACTATATACATTGATAGATGTAATACTTGTAGAAGAAAAAAATCGAAAAAAGAATACTCCCAAGCCGAATAATGCCTCTCGCCCCTATTAGTATGGCAACTGTCCCAACATCCATGGTAGGGACACTCCAAAAGCTTCTTTTCTAATGTTATATGATACTTCTCTTCAAAGAGTTTATTCAGTTAGTTTTCTTCATACCTTACAATGTAAGTGATATGTAGAAATTTTGTCTTAATAAAGAAGATTAATAAAATTAAAAAATTAATTTAAAAATTATCTTTAAAGCTCCTTAACTGTTCGTATTACTGGATAAACTGTTCTAATTTTTTACTCATCAACTACAATCAGGTCTTTCAGATTTGCACTATTACACTTCACTCATTATCCTCCTAGCTTTTGACTTCTGGTAATAATTTCTCGCCGTATCTTCTCCAATATTTTCTGGACTTAAGACAGCAAGTACTAGGTCAGTCTAGATCTAATACCATTATCAATATTTGTTGTCCCGCAGATCCATTTAGTACAATGTTAGTCAAACTGCCACTATTACCTGCTTTGGTTCTAACTATATCTTCTTTTGATTGATTGGTATCCATTTCCGACTTCAATTATCCAACTTGTCTTATCTTAAGTTGTTAATTTCACTTTTCCTGTACCAATCTCCCCCGAAATAACCAGATTACCATGTGATGTACCCGCTCAGGTTCTTCGGAGAATACAGGAAGAAAAGAAACTCCCATTTTTTACTATTTTAATAGATGCAGAAGACATATATGGCTTCTTTCTTCGACTTCACTTTATACAATCTAACTATTTATTTATTTAATAAACATGCTCAACAGTATAAGCGACCTACATAATTAATTAGAAAAACGTTACGCTCGAGTCTTTCATAACCGACATCGATTAGATTAGTACGAATCTAGTACGTAATGCTCGAAGTATGGTGATCTTGGGGTTGTAAAGCCTGAACACGTTGTATATGAAACGGATAAAATTGGTGGTCGTGTAATGTAAGAAAAAACATTCAAAATTGTCCTACGTATCTTCAATGTTCAGTGTCCCGGGATTGTTCCATAACCACGGGACCTCATTGGGAAACATTCTGTTTAACTTTTATGATGCTTCTGCGTTACGTTTTTCTGTTTTTCTGGTATCTGTATAAATTAACAACATATAAACAAGTTCATTATTATCATATACATATACAGTTGTTTATCATTAACAATAACAGCACTAAAATTAGTTTGAAAACACGTTTCGTAAAACTCCTAACTGCTATATGATCTGCATTGATTCATGAAAGGAAGAGCCGCCCCTAAAGAATGCAATTCCTTTAAAATGTAAATATCTCGGTTATTAAAAATATTTCAAAGGTTTACTCAAAAATTATTTTTATACTTACAAAAATCAGATAAAAGGATAATCCTATGGCCTACTAAGAACTAGCACATTCCCTCAAAATTTTTTGGAATGAACGATTCGAACGATTTATTTTATTTCTTCTTTACTCCTTTTATTTCGGTTTCCTAGATGGTCAATCAACTACGATGATCCATGGTTTATACGATTTTTTTCAGAAGCGATTTTTGAGAAAATCACTAGGGATTATTTTTATTACAATTTTAGCTGTGTAATTTTTATCAACGTCACTTAAACCAATTATATATCAAATTTCATAGAATCATGTAAAACTTTGTTATTTTTTTTTAGAAATAGTATTTGTTTAAAAGTTCGGCTCTCCAACCACAGTGATATCAAACAAATATGACGACTTTAAAATAACAAGTTCCTAAATTATACAAAAACAATCTAATGTGCTAATTTATTTTCCATAACTTCGTTTAATGTAGTTGACATAAAAGCAACTAGCAAAGCTGGCTGTGAGGAATACAACTTCATACGTAAATTCCGGGTGCGCTGGTTTACGCCGTTCAGTGGCGGCAAAGTGCAGTTAAAAAATCTAATTATAACTCGAGTATTTATTTGATTAAAAAAAAAGAATTTCAGATTCGTATTCTGGAGAACACGTACTATTGCCCACTTAAAGTTACATCCGTATAATAAATTTTTTAAAAGTTTTTTTTGTTGCTATGTCAAAAACCTATGTTTCACTTAAAAAAACATAAATTGGGCTTTTTTCTCGGAAGTGCGATATTCATTTGCCTTCCTTTGAGGTAAATACAGGCTGTTACAAATTCGCTTCTCACTACAGGGATCTCGGAAACGGTAAGAGCTACGAAGTAGTTTAATGGGTTCAAAGTTGCGTAATCAGGGGACCAACATTATGCCTCTAAAAAATCAAGGCTAACACGATTAGTTTTCGAAATATTTGAAAAAAAATACGAAATTTTGGAAATCTGTTTTTGTTTAATTTCAGCCTTGTTTGAGGAGATATTGAAAAAAGAATAACACTTTCTCGTGGCCACTTTTTGCTCTCTATCGAATGGCATAATCAATTTTTATATGTAACGTTTCGTCTCTCCAGAACCATCACCAACTTAATTTTTTAAATACGACGCTGGTAATTTTATTACATTTTTTACAAGCCTTCATGACCCCAAATACTGTGCTGCCCATATTCACTGTATTCATTCCAAATTTATCTAAATTTTTTGTTTAGATTTCTTTGTTTATTGAATTATCGTACAGTGTAAGTGTCGTTAGACCCTGTGAAATCCATTATCTAGTTATTCAAACTATTACCACCACGCATTAAAATAAAACATTATTAGAGTTTTATTCCCGTGTCCATAGTTATTTCTAAGCTTCTCAAGTGCTCAAAATTCAAACAAATTCCGATCTATTTTTTTCAGGATATTCATACAAATACATCTGACATGCTCTTTCATAGTTGCGGTTACATATATAATAAATTCCGATAATATTATGCTGATCTTTATGTTTCACCTTTGCTAAAACGAAAATGTTTTTGAACATTAACTGAAATTTTTTAAAGAATAATATTCAGTTGGCGTGTTCATATGCATTTTTAAGAATTAATTTGTCATAATAAAATTAAAATTGTAACAATGTTTTAATGTTGACGCAACAACTTATNAGCGACATCGATTAGATTAGTACGAATCTAGTACGTAATGCTCGAATTATGGTGATCTTGGGGTTGTAAAGCCTGAACACGTTGTATATGAAACGGATAAAATTGGTGGTCGTGTAATGTAAGAAAAAACATTCAAGAAATTGTCCTGCGTATCTTCAATGTTCAGTGTCCCGGGATTGTTCCATAACCACGGGACCTCATTGGTAAACATTCTGTTTAACTTTTATGATGCTTCTGCGTTACGTTTTTCTGTTTTTCTGGTATCTGTATAAATTAACAACATATAAACAAGTTCATTATTATCATATACATATACAGTTGTTTATCATTAACAATAACAGCACTAAAATTAGTTTGAAAACACGTTTCGTAAAACTCCTAACTGCTATATGATCTGCATTGATTCATGAAAGGAAGAGCCGCCCCTAAAGAATGCAATTCCTTTAAAATGTAAATATCTCGGTTATTAAAAATATTTCAAAGGTTTACTCAAAAATTATTTTTATACTTACAAAAATCAGATAAAAGGATAATCCTATGGCCTACTAAGAACTAGCACATTCCCTCAAAATTTTTTGGAATGAACGATTCGAACGATTTATTTTATTTCTTCTTTACTCCTTTTATTTCGGTTTCCTAGATGGTCAATCAACTACGATGATCCATGGTTTATACGATTTTTTTCAGAAGCGATTTTTGAGAAAATCACTAGGGATTATTTTTATTACAATTTTAGCTGTGTAATTTTTATCAACGTCACTTAAACCAATTATATATCAAATTTCATAGAATCATGTAAAACTTTGTTATTTTTTTTTAGAAATAGTATTTGTTTAAAAGTTCGGCTCTCCAACCACAGTGATATCAAACAAATATGACGACTTTAAAATAACAAGTTCCTAAATTATACAAAAACAATCTAATGTGCTAATTTATTTTCCATAACTTCGTTTAATGTAGTTGACATAAAAGCAACTAGCAAAGCTGGCTGTGAGGAATACAACTTCATACGTAAATTCCGGGTGCGCTGGTTTACGCCGTTCAGTGGCGGCAAAGTGCAGTTAAAAAATCTAATTATAACTCGAGTATTTATTTGATTAAAAAAAAAGAATTTCAGATTCGTATTCTGGAGAACACGTACTATTGCCCACTTAAAGTTACATCCGTATAATAAATTTTTTAAAAGTTTTTTTTGTTGCTATGTCAAAAACCTATGTTTCACTTAAAAAAACATAAATTGGGCCTATTTCTCGGAAGTGCGATATTCATTTGCCTTCCTTTGAGGTAAATACAGGCTGTTACAAATTCGCTTCTCACTACAGGGATCTCGGAAACGGTAAGAGCTACGAAATAGCTTAAATTGGGGCAAACTTGCGTAATCAGGGGACCAACATTATGCCTCTAAAAAATCAAGGCTAACACAATTAGTTTTCGAAATATTTGAAAAAAAAACGAAATTTTGGAAATCTGTTTTTGTTTAATTTCAGCCTTGTTTGAGGAGATATTCCATCACCAACTTAATTTTTTTAAATACGACGCTGGTAATTTTATTACATTTTTTACAAGCCTTCATGACCCCCAATACTGTGCTGCCTCAGCCCTAACTAGATTCAGACGTTTTGTCTCGAAAAATTCATATTCACTGTATTCATTCCAAATTTATCTAAATTTTTTGTTTAGATTTCTTTGTTTATTGAATTATCGTACACTGTAAGTGTCGTTAGACCCTGTGAAATCCATCATCTAGTTATTCAAACTATTACCACCACGCATTAAAATAAAACATTATTAGAGTTTTATTCCCGTGTCCAGTTAATCCTAGGCTTCTGGAGTGCTCAAAATTCAAACAAATTCCGATCTATTTTTTTCAGGATATTCATACAAATACATCTGACATGCTCTTTCACAGTTGCAGTTACAGATATAATAAATTCCGATAATATTATGCTGATCTTTATGTTTCACCTTTGCTAAAACGAAAATGTTTTTGAACATTAACTGAAATTTTTTAAAGAATAATATTCAGTTGGCGTGTTCATATGCATTTTTAAGAATTAATTTGTCATAATAAAATTAAAATTGTAACAATGTTTTAATGTTGACGCAACAACTTATTGAGTTATGTATGACCAAGGTAATAGTTAGGTAATAATAATAAATGTTCTATTGTAGCGCGTGGTGGTAATAGTTTAAACAACTAGATGGATTTCACAGGGTCTAACGACACTTACAGTGTACGATAATTCAATAAACAAAGAAATCTAAAAAAAAATACACTGAAGATGAATTTTTCGAGACAAAAAGTCTGAATCTGGTTAGGGCTGAGGCAGTACAGTATTGGGGCTCATGAAGGCTTGCAAAAAATGTAATAAAATTACCAGGGTCGCATTTAAAAAAAAAAAGAAGTTGATGATGGTCCTGGAGAGACGAAACGTTACATATAAAAATTGATTATGCCATTCGATAGAGAGCAAAAAATGGCCATGAGAAAGTGTTCTTCGTTTTTCAATATCTCCTCAAACAAGGCTAAAATTAAACAAAAACGGATTTCCAAATTTTCGTTTTTTTTTCAAATATTTCGAAAACTAATAGTGTTAGCCTTGATTTAGAGGCATATTGTTGGTTCCCTGAATACGTAATTTTGCCCCCATTTAAGCTACTTCGCAGGTCTTACCGTTTCCGATATCCCTGTAATGAGAAGCGAATTTGTAACAGCATTTTGTATGTCAAAAAAACAATTTCTTCCAACTTTTTTTGTTAACTTCTTTCATATATCGAAGAATAATGGAGATAAAGGAGTAGTTATATTTCACATGATATGTGTTACATGATATATAACACAAAATTATGTTTGTTACTTATATGTTTTCAATGTATTTTATATCCGTTTGTTATACTTACGAGTATACATATTTGTAAATCTACACAAAATATTAATCACAATATTTTTGTCTAATATTTATTTAATAATATATAAATAAAGATAATTTTAAAATTTGATCCGTCACGGTACCAGTCAGTACCTATATTACAAATAAAAAAAAACAAAACAAACTAAAAAACTTTATATTTCATAACAAATTAAATACATAATCAATTTCATAATACATATTACGAAATCGTTAGGGAAATTTAAAATTGATTAGAGTGACATGATAAAAGTCTTTATCAATTTTTAATTATACCGAGTATATATTAATTCGTACTGATATTTTTGAATATGTAATGCACTTATGCGTTATACTAGGTGTATTCTAATTTATAAATTCAGAACTTCACAGCTTTAATAAATAAAAAGTCTAAATCCACCAGTTTACAGAATAGAATATAGGTACTGAAATTTAAGTAAAGTATAATAAATAATTATTAAAATATCTTTGAAGATATGACTGATGACACTTGTGATTTAAGTAATTAAAGGTGAAAGTAATTAGTATACGTGTCAGTATTTTTTATTATCTGTAAATATAATTCATAGGAATAAAAATAATAATGTCACTCATTTTTGTGTATCGACTGGTTTTAGAACTATTTTAGATTTATTCAACTGTTATAAGTTTGTTGTACGCGGAACGAAAAAAGCTCCATCTGTCGTGCTGACTTCCAACTATGCCATTCAGATGGAATTACGGAAGTTACACGGCTGTCGCCAACAAGGCGAAAACAAAATTTTTAAATTACCTAGCTGTTGCACTAGATGTTGCGAGTACAATTCAATGCCGGTCGGGGCATATAGCATGCGGAGTAGTTGTTTTTCGCAACACTGCCAATTTAAACATGTTATAAGTTTTTAATAACTTGTAAATCTGTTGTCTTTTATAATATAAGGGAGGCACTAAAATATTTGGTGACCAAAATTATGGGTTTCTTTAGTGACAGTAGCACTTATAATCTACGCGTGAACTATCAATTAAAACTTTTTGAAAATAAAAGTAACCGTTTCTTTAAGTCTCAAAAATCCGGGTCCGATACGTCCCAAGGCGTTAACGTTACAAAGAAACTATCATGGGAACAAAGAGGCGTAGGGATTTATATGTTTTAAGTTACCGTAAAAATAAGCTTTATTTAATGCAAAAAGAGCGAATTCCCTAGCGACTTTTGCCTGATCCTGAAACGATTTACATATTTATAACGGTGTTTTGCACGTCCTACTTTGTTAGTAGTAAAGAGCAACTTAATTTTAACTGTTTAAAATTTTTCTTTTTCGATACGAGTAGGTTATTATAGCCGGTGCTGAGACTCCCCCCTCCACTTTCGACCTTGGGATGACCTTGGGTGGCCTTGGATGACCTTGGGTGACCTTGGATGACCTTGGGATGACCTTGGATGACGTCATCCGTGACCTGGATGACATTGATAGAGGTCACGGTGACCTTCACTTGACCTGGATGACATTGGTAGAGGTCACGGTGACCGTCATTTGACCTCTGCATATGGGAGGAGGCATTCGACATTGAATGACCTTGAAGTTACGTCATGACAGTTGGTGACCTTCAAATATCTTATCAATTACCTTGACTGTCCTCTGTAATTGCCATACATAGAAATGATGAATGAATTGAGTTGAAATTGGAATGACGTGTTCGAATTGTAGTGGGGGATTTTCCATATAAGAGAGTAGATCGCCCTAGAGAGACACATTTCGTTCAGTGTCAAACCTAGATAGTTATTGTCTACAGTAGTGTAAATTTTTGTGTTTTGTGATTATATTTTTTTGAAGTGAGAACAATTATTATATTTATTGCTAACTAGATATTACAAGGAATTACTTTTAAACAGAAAATGGCATTATCAAGTGATGATTTAAATAAAATTAATAATAATATTAACGGTGATTTTCATGATATTGTTCGAAGGTCAATCTCCTCTTTGGAAGTTGATACACCATATGTGATTAAAAAATTGTCTTTTACCATTACGCGTTTCGGAAAGTGCATTTTGGCAATACTGTTCGATAAGGAGAATAATTTATACTTCAAATGTTTTTTACCAAAGAGGGTTACAGAACACATAACAGAGGATATTTTGAATAAAATTAATTCTTCTTGGGAGCAGTATACGATAATTTATTTAGGCCAAAGCGAGCCTGCCTTTAAAGAAGCTAAATGTAAAGNTAGTTTATTTTATGTTTTATAATAATATGTCAAAACTTCTATAAAATAAAGATATGTTGTGAAATGTTTGTTTTAAATTTTATATGTTTTGTGTTACCTATATTTTTAATATGACTTTCCTTAAGTTTTAAATGCAGAAACTCGTGGATTCTTAATGTAGAAGTCCTTGCTAATTAATCCAAATAATGAGTCTGATTATTTAAATTGTTTAACATTTAGTTTATTTTAAGTTAAATGACAATAATAATAAAAAATAGTAATTAAATATGTTTGTATTACTCTGCCCAAAAGGTGATGGACAATATGTATAATGCCCGGTAATTTGATTATTTGAATAATTTATTATCAAATTGCACACTCATATTGGGCATTTCACATAATGACCGGGAATTATGTATAATGCCCGATTTATCACTTGGTCCATAACATATACATCTATGGCGTTTTGCAGTAATAATGCGCAATTTTCAAAACTGTTTTTTCCGCGTTCAACCTTTAGTTTAGTGATGATATATGACTGTAGGTACCTTAAACTGTAGGTAATTTAATAGCGTACAACATAAGATAAATAATTCCGCTAAATCGTCTAGGTTTTCATAGGCAGTAAAAAGTGAAAAAACACGTAATTTTGCAACTTATTTGCAATTTACCAACTTAGCGTCACCTCTTTCAAGTTACTTCTTTGATATTATCATTGTACATACCCTTCATCGTCATAAAGTGATATAATACTCGTATGTCTACCATTTTTATACGTTCAAAATAATTCGACTGGACTATACCTATTTTCATCCAGTATTTTGTAGGAATTATTAATTAAAAAATTAAATCGTAAATATATTACCTTTTCATGTCCATGGTATTTAATAGGATCAAGTGATAACTTTCAAATAAGAATAAGTAGGATGAAATACAGGTAATTTGTTCATATATATACAGGGTGTCCCGGTACTTGATACAAACAAGTCGAGTACAAATAGATGAGGTCAAAATAATATCAGTTCTTCATATATTTTTTTTTCATACGGGCCTTCGTTAACAAGTTACGGGCCCTCAAAGGTGAAAATTAAAAAGTTATTTCTATTTACAGTCTCTAAGCTATTACCTTCGCAAATTTGGTGATCGAGAACACATGCGTATAGTTTATTTTTGATGCTGTAAGTGAAACTTCATTATGCCCAGAACGCCAGAGACGGTCTATGCCGTATGGTTAACAACCCAGAATTTTTGCATAGATGACGAGCGCAATATGCCTGAATAAAAAATAAGTTCCCTGAGAAATTTGCCAACAATAATACACTCTTGGTTCAACTCGGTAAAATTAACAGTTTAGGAAATGTTTGTGAATTTATGTCACAATGCACATCGAGCGGCGCCTCCGCCATTTTTTGTTTTTAATTTTTATTGGACATAATTACTATGTTAGAACCGTAGATATTTTTAAAATAAGAGTCTAGGGAACTTTACTGACTACTAATGTAATTCTCATTAACAAAATTTGACAAACACACTTTACACATAACACAAAATAGAAAAACAAAACAAGAATAAGTAAAAGGAAGTTAAAAAAATAATTTAAAAGAAAGAAAACTATCAAAATACATTTTCAATATGGGCGCCTTCCACCTCCACACACTTCCTAAATCTACGAATGTTATTTGACCTTACAAAACTTTAATTCTTCCTTGTATAGGTAAGTTAAAAAAGAACAAAGTAGCAACTTTTTCGGGTAATTATATGAAGCAGGTACTCATAAAAAAAAATAATAAAGAACAAATCTTACATCGTTAATAACCGCGCGCTATTTGGTGTTTTATGGGAAACCTGAATTTTGATAAAAATATTATTTAAGAGGTATTGCTTCTTCAGCGACGATGAGTTATTTTAGTTATTTAAAGAAATGCATGTCTATCAGTTTTCAAATCGACAAGAAATTTTCTACTTAAAATATTTCCTGTGTCCTGTTTCATTTTGGCGTCATATTTTAGATATATTCTGCATAACTACTCAATATTTATTTTATTACTACCTATATGGTCGTCAAGGATGTATTTTATCCAACAATCATGTATCACAATTTTATTAGGAATTAGATGCATATTTACTTTTATTTAACCAAATAATCGGGAACATTTCTAATGTTCGTTTTATAGTTAGAAAACTCAATACTTTCTTTGTAACTGGTCTAAATATATGGGTCAATACTAATTTTCCAATTTTCGTAGTATTTTGATGCGCTGAATACGACATCGTTAGTGAAAGGACCCCACACGTTTCTTATGGGAAGTGGCCCTTGGTGAAATTTTCTGAAATTGATATATGTTATTCTATTCGAGCTCCTGATCAAAAGTCTCCATGGGCACAAAGTGTAATAATGGACAGATTTCGAGATATAGGGGGTAGAAAGTGAAGTTCGGCATAACCTCCAATGTAGAAATCGTCGGCCCTAGAATGACTTCTGGCTTTATGTTTGTGACGGACAGGGGGTTTTCGTGATTTCCTAATTCTAACCTAATGTCGGAAATGACAATTGTCACTTCATGAGTGACACCCGACCTTTTAAATGCATCAAAATCACTTAAAAAATACTGGTAGTACGCGCGTTCCAGTAGTAAGGTTGGATAGTCCTTTGGCTGCGGGCAGTTCGTTGACCATGTAAAGGTCCATTGACTTTTATGACGATATGCGGGGTATTTTGGGTCGCTGTACCCGAAAAAAATGGTCTTAGAGTCCAAATGTGGTCCCATTGCTTTCATTGGCCGTTTTTGGTCATTTTTGCTGTTTTTCGTGTTTTTCTCTAATAAATTGACTTTTCTGGGCAAAATACTTCAAATAAAAGTTATAGAGAATTCAATTACGAACATTTTGGAATTTTTTTTTTTTAGCTAAGTTACCCCACTGGGGGTAATTCCTAACTTTTTCTGCAGTTTTCCTCAGTGATCTCCCGGATTTTCGCGGATGACGGCAGGAAACTTTCCATGAAAGTTGTGAATTATGTAATCGAGTTCATTTTGGCAACTTTAGTGTCCCAATGTGAGCACCCTCTTGGAGTGAGATTTTGTTATGAACAATAAGTCGGATTAAAAACATTCTAAGCCTCCCCGCGAAAAAAACGTAGCTAGAGAAAAAAATCCAAAATGTTCGGAATTGAATTCTCTATAACTTTTGTATGAAGTATTTAGCCCAGGGAAGTCGATTCATTAGAGAAAAACACGAAAAACCGCAAAAAATTCACAAAAACGGCCAATAAAAAAAACGGACCATATTTACAGTATACGACCATTTTTTCGGTTAGCGCGACCCAAAATACCCCGCATACCGTCATACAAGTCAACGGACCTTACCATGGTCAACGAACTGCCCTTAGCGAAAGTACTATCTAACCTCACTGCTGGACCGGGCGTACTACCAGTATTTTTTAAGTGATTTTGATGCATTTAGAAAGTCGGGTGTCACTTATGAAGTGACAATTGTCATTTCCGACATTAGGTTAGAATTTGGAAATCACGAAAACCCCCTGTCCGACGATTTCTACATTGGAGGTTATGCCGAACTTCACTTTCTACCCCCTATATCTCGAAATCTGTCCATTATTACACTTTGTGCCCATGGAGACTTTTGATCAGGAGCTCGAATAGAATAACATATATCAATTTCAGAAAATTTCACCAAGGGCCACTTCCCATAAGAAACGTGCGGGGTTTTTTACTTCTGACCTCGATATTTCTCAGAAAATCCAAAATTAGTGCTTTTCAAGTATATAAAATACCTGAAAATTAAAAAAGTAACTGAAAAAATTTTAACTTCAGACATTTATTTGAATTGTTCATTCCTAAGCCTTAATCTTAATTGAGTGGTTATAGACTCCATTAAAGTCAATACATCAAAAGTTACATAAATAATGACTTCTACAGGGTAGTTCAGTCATAATGTCATTAATTTTAATCACCTATTCAGAAGGCCTAATGCAAACAGAAAATCGAAAAAGAAAATTTTACTCAAACATTTAAATTATAATATTTAAAAGATACTCTCGCTAATTCGGCGTCGACGGACCACAGAGCGGTCGAACCTTGAAACGAAACAGCTGATTTTTCCAGTTGTCTTGAATTTTGAAATTGGTTTCAAAATCAAAGTCCCAACTTTATTAACATAGTGCTATGGACGGATGAGAGTTGTTTTCGCCGTACTGGCATTTTAAATAGGTAGGTACATACCATACTACTCTTTGGAAAGTCACTAGGTATACATACTACAAATTAAATAATTTATTGAACATAATACTAAAAACACGTATATATATATACTATATTGTAATAAACCTAACATTCGAAAACAATTATTATCCTTATAAGTACATTGGTTTTTATTAATAAATAAATAAATAATACTTGTTAATACATATTTAAAATGTCTGTTTACTCCTTGTCGTTCAGTACGCATTAAAAAGGCAGTAAAAACTAGGTTAGTGACCGAATAACACAATAGGTCAAGATTCACTCTCGATAAACCTTTGTGGGTCAGCGGTCAGGAGCGGACTGAAAAGGGGTTTAAATAATGATTTGAAAGTATTTTTTTCAGCATAAATATGCATTTAAATTTTTTTTAATCGCGTGTTCGTATTCTACTCATTTTCCCCTATCCTCTCTTAAAATTAATGACATTATAACTGGTCCACCCTGTATAACCAGTCAAATTAAAGCTTACAAATGTACCATTGAAATAAATTTTGCCTGAAGTTACAATTTTTTCAATTAATGTTTTTATTTTCAGCTATATAAAAAGTACTAAGTTTGGATTTTCTGAGATACGTCGAGCTCAGAGGTAAATTTTGCTAATTGTAAGGTATTCAATGCCTCAAACTACTCCGAAAATTATGCAAGGTGTCCCAGAATAACGTGTACAACGGAAGACCACAGATTCGTGGACTCAAAATAGGCAGATTTAGGCTAATTCACCTATATCCGAAATCGCTTTGTTTGGCCGCTAGATGAGAGTTCGTGAAAATTTTTTGAATTTTGTAAATTACTGGAATACGTATTACTCGATTTTGATTATTTTTGGGGTGTGGACTTTAGCTTTCAATCTACACATTTTGGCGAAATACAGTGTTTTTAAAACTTACAACTCCTGCAAAATTAGGCACTGATTTTTTAGGTTGACTGTAATTTCAGTTTGATCTTTAAGTCGTTGTACCTGCCAATTCTTAATGAGTGTTTACTACGATAAGATATACCACATGTTACTTCGATATGAATACACACACACATAAAAAAAAATATACAAAAAAACCAAAATTACAGAGATAATTAGTAAAAACAATCAAATAGTAAATTAGTAAAAATAATAAAAAATACTGGAGATAAAAGTAACAAAGTTGATGTTATTAGATTTAGTACAACTTATTATAAAAACTGTTCCAAATGACTACCGTTGTTTCTACAACAAAGGTTAATTCGGCGAAGATAGTTAAAGGACACCCTTTGCAGTTCTTGATGACAATTTCGTCGCAAGGTGTCAAGTGTGGTGAACGAACAGGCCAGTTAACAGGAACATTATCCCCTCTACCGATCCATCGATCGGTAGAGGGGATCGTATTTGGTTCAAATACTACGGACATTGATAGTGAAATGTGGTGGAGCTCCATCATGCATAAACCACATGTTAGCTCTGAGCAATAACGGCACACCTTCCAATAACTCGGGTAAAGTGTTTTGCAAAAATTCTACACAAAATTCGTCATTCAGTCTATTGGGTAGAATAACAGGGTCAATAATAATGCTATCAATGCGTTGTATTTGTTTTTTCTAATTTTTTGAATAAAATTAGGCACGTTGTAAATAATTGTAATTCGTCGTGTGTGTGTGTGTGTATCCATATCGAAAAATGAAGTAACAGGTGGTACATCTCATCGTCATAAACACTCACTAATTGTCAGGTATAATGAGTTAAAGATCATACTGAAATTATAGTCAACCTACAAAATCAGTGCCTGCTTAACACTTTGTTAACTGTTATAATATGGGTGGCACAATAAAGTAGATATTTAAAAAATATTTTTTGTACGTACCCAAACCGCTCATTTAATCAAAATTCTACAGGCCCAAAAACTTCCAAATCGTATCACCTATCAGATAAAAAATAGTTATTATTGCACGAAAGAGGAAAAAGTTGCGAAATTATATTATTACCATACATCAATTTTGTAGGAGTTGCAGATTTTAAAAAACGCTCTTTATAACACCAAAATGTGTAGATTGAAAGCAAAAGTTTACACCCAAAAATTAATCAAAATCGAATAATACATTAGTTATTTACAGAATTCAAAAAATTTTCACGAACTTTGAGACCATTTCTGGCAACCAAACGAAGCGATTTCGGATATAGGTGAATTAACCTAAATCTGCATATTTTGAGTTCACGAATCTGTTGTCCTTCGTTGTACACGTCATTCTGGGACACCCTGTATATTTGGGCAAAACTTACGAAAAAATCAGATTTGACCCATATTTGGACCAGTTTTCACCCAAAAAGTTCACTTTTCTCCGAAATTTGTCGCGAAGTCAAGAATTTTAACTACAGCTGTTCAGCCCATCGAATAACTTCGGAAATGATACGTGGGTCTCTTGGATTTGGACTTTTTCTTGTGTGCCTGTGTATTTAGTACTTATAAAATCAGCACTAGTAATTTTCCATTTCAATTGCCATTGTAAAATATAATTTCTAGACTTATAACTGTTTTAATATTGCCTTATTCATTAAAATATTTACAAAAAAAATACTTTAGTCTAATCAAGTTTCTGCGTTTCCTTAGATTTTGTTTTCTATTTGTTTTAGATCGGAAATTGCGATTTTTCGGGAAAATTACAAAATCTATACAACGTTGATAAGAAAAAATAATAATAAATACGTATGTACCTAACATAGTTTAACATTGTTATAGCACAAACAAATAAGCAAACCAAGTGAAATAATAATAACAGTAAACTTTGATGGTTAGCATTGGTTTTCGAAATATTTCCCACCCACTTTTATTCTTAAAGAAATTTTTCTTATTTGAAATGATTAAGTCTAATTACATTTGCAACTTAGTTAATTGGACCTATTGTCCGAAATTATTTGTTTATGAAACAACCCTCAGCTACAAAAATCTAATATTTTCTCTGAACTTTTCTATTACAGTTTTACTTATTGTGAATGTGTTATTTTAATAAAGTACCTATATAACCATTAAAAAAAACTCATTTATAATACTGGTAACAGAAATGAGGGATTACTAACACAGTTTTGTAAGTATTAAATTGGTTCTACTTTATACAATTTTGTCGAGCTGTCATTATGCGTTCCTGAAATATAAACATTCGATTTTATTATTTATTTTTATTATCGAAGATTATATTTTGAAGAAGGTGTATTTACTGGTCAACATTTATACAAACTTTGTTGTTTATTTTTACCGAAGTATTTCGATCTTTAAAATTTACACTCTTTCTTGTGGAACACCCTGTTTAAAGAATTACTTAAATGTAACGACCCAAAAGCTTTATATGGCATCACGCACCCAACCTTCAATATTCTCCGATCTTGGAAGATCTTGTTTGGCAGGGACTATGTATGTCAAGGCCAAGTGCCAAATATTTTAACGTATTTATAGTCATAGCGGCGGTAAACAATATAGGTTACATGCAAAATTACACTACAATGTGTGATACTAAATCTTATTAACATATTAATTAAATTTGTTATTTTTCACTTGATAATATAATAATGTTTTGTTTGCGTTTAATATTACACAAGAAATATAATTAGTTGCGAAATATCGCTAACATTGGCACCTTCACCATAAAATAAAATGTGCGTCTACAAAATAGTACAAAATGTAATTAGATTTATAACGGAGAGGATATGAAATAATAACTTTTTTAAATAACTATATATCTAAATAACTAACATTGGTATTATTTAATGATAAAACTCTCTATTCAGGATAATATTCAAAACTAAAATGGGGCAATTAAATTACACCCTTCTACAATTATTCGTATATTTGTTTCTTCTTGCGATTTATTAAGAAAACAACATTTATTTGAATAACCTGTTGAAATACAGTACGCTTATCTGTTTCAGAAAATGCATGTTGGAAGTTCAACGGTAATAGTAGTAATTTTTGTTATTTAGTAATAAATTAATAAACCTACCTTAAACAGACAAATTTATTTTAAAAACATCGGTAACCACTAATCCTTTGTTGACTTGAATTCGAGTTCCAGCAGCCATTCCTGCTATCGCAGGAACTTTCTGATAACTATCCTTTACTTAACATCACTCCAATTTTCCACGGAAATCCCTTGCTAGAGATGGGTAAAATTGTAAGGAGTTTTGTTACATGGTCCAAAATCCAATGGAAAACACTTTAATACTGGACGTACACGTTTTCTTCATGTCGTTTCCATGAAAAATGCACCTTGCAATTTCCCTAGAGGAGAATGGGGTTGAACTGAAAAGTTATTTGACCCATCTCTAGAGCTCTCTAGTATAAACATTAGGATATCGTAGTGCGCATCTGTATTTTCTTTCTCTATCTAAACATCAATTTAAAGCCACAGCTGATGTTTCTCTGCTTTTCGATGTTTCCATGCGCAAGCGCTCCGTTCGCTATTCATAAAGCAGAAGCTAATGCGATTACGTCAATTGAGTCTTAAGATTTCTGCACGATTTGTTACGCTATGGATGACTTTATATACGATTTTATAAGCGATTTTGCTAGACACGCTTTCTTTCCGTATGATCAGAACGTCTTATTTGGTTTAAAGGTCGGTATACACTCCGAGAAAGCTTTTTACTCTTTATGTAACGAAACTTTCTTTTAGAAATTTACTCTGGTAATATTAATAAAATATATGTAAATATATTTTTTTAAATTTCTGCACACAAATATTGTTAGTATTTACAGGAAATTTGCTTAATTTAATATAATAAACGTTTATTGTAAATAGCAATACATTAGTAATTTATGTTATATTTAAATACCACTTTATGAAAAATCAAAAGTAATCATGTTGGCCTCCCACAGTAAATTGTTAAAAAGTCTTATCAGTGGCGGAGAAGACAGTCCTTTTTTTAAATTCTAAAATGGATAGTATTATTATTATACATATTAATTTGATTAAATTTCAATTTATATTTTTTGACAGTGAGTAGTTTTTTTTCAAATGTTAAATTTTTAAATTAACGATATCTTGTCATAAATGAAGACAAAACAATAACAATTTGTGCAATTAAAATGGATTTTACACAAAAATTTAATAATTATTCCAATAAAACGCACACAAATTGTCCAATTTTTTAAAACGTATTGTAGTTTAAACAATTTGTACCAAAATTAAAAAATTGCTGTGTACTTGTAAAAAAATATGTATTTTAATATTAATTTAAAAATAATATGTTGTCTAATTCTATTACATAATTTTTAAATTTAGTTTTCCAAACTGGCTATACAGGGTGTTGCAAAATATTGTTTAGAGAATTCTAGAGCAGATTCTACATAAAAAAAATTTAAAAAAAAATGTTTTGATAATTTCAAAATTTTTCATTGGAAAGCGTTTAAATTTGGAACAATACATTTATGATAGGTAGGTTATAATTTGGTATAATTCGATTGCATTTTAGACCCATTAGAGGCGTAGAGATGGGGGAGTACCTATTGATTTCTTACCAGAAAATCTACGCCACCGGTTTTTATACTGATTTTTACTTTATTATTTGGAACCTCATTTATTTTAGAGCAAAGAGGCCCTCTTGCACATTTGTCATTTAGCGAGCGTCTTCCGAGCTATTGAAGATTTTTCTTCTTTTCTAGATTAATCTTAATTTTAATTTTACTTTAATATCACTATCAATTATATTAATATAAAGATATTACTAAATCTCAGCAAGGTTCATATATTTACAGAAATAAACAAATAATCATATAGGCACATATAAGTATGGAAACATAATTCGAAAGTTTTAAGGTTAACTTTAGTTTTCGAAGGGTTCACCGTCAAACATAACCTTACAGTTTCCATTAAAAAAACTACAGTTTTTCTTATTTGAAAATTATTGTTTCTAATTTCATTAGCAATTTTATTAAAACTAACTAATTTTTTGTATGTTTAATTTATGTTTATTTGTTGTTGTTTGTATATCAGGTTAATTTGTGTTTTTGTATTAACATGTAAACCCATTAAATTCAGTTAATTATTTCAAAAGACAATAGCTTCTATTTGAAGAACAGAAAATTTATTATGCAAAATTATACAATTTTCATGAAAATCTAAGAATATCTAGTAACGGTAAGCAATTTCGTAGTAGATATATTTAACAAAGAAAAGTCGTAGGCGCAGTAGTTTTATGAAAGGGTTGATACCTCATATCGGCTGTAACTGAAAATTATTGTTTTCATGATTTTATAAATACTAAATATAGGCATTATTGTGTATATTTTGTTAAGATATCGTCCTCCATTTTTGTCAAAAAATTTGAAGATTTATATATATCGGCGGTAAACAATATAGGTNTATATATATATATATCACAATCATTGCATTTTCGGATCAAAAAATTTATTGGAGATATACCTATTACTTTTGATAAATTAAGTATGAGTAGCGTAATGCAAAAAACATTATAGTACGGTTTTTACATACTTGACAAATCGTTGTTTAATTTTTAAATGTTGGAAAAAATTGGTAAATATGATGCGAAAATATTGACTTTTTAAATAAAAAATCCATGAGCAGCGTAAATTTAAAACACAATATTTTAATAAAGGTCAATCAGAATAAAATAAAGTCTATGAATACTCTATACCTATATCAATAAATATATCGTCTATTTCGAGATGGAAAATTAAATGTAAATTGAAGTTGAATTAAATATGTAATTGAAAACTAGACTAATACATTGTACACCCATAAATATTAACATTTACCTAATCTAAATTTATAATTAAGTAAATAATTCATTGTGGAAATATGAAATATATATTTAATGCCTCTTAAGCCGGCATCAAATCATGTCACTCATGTCATGTCATTCGTCAAACATATGTGTGTTAAATATTTGCAAATTATTTTTCCAGAATCCATAGCAACAGATCGTATCGTAAAATGACGTACAGATTGTATATTGTATATTTCATTGTGAATTGTCATTTCTTTGGGAATGTTACTAATGCGAAATTATGAATTCCAGTTGGCGAAAATCAACCCTATTCACGTGGTCGTTTAAGGAGGTACATACATTTTGTTTTTGTGTGCGATTTGTATAGCTTTGGCGAATATTTGGCAAGTTAAGATATGATTTAGAATGTATCAACATGCATCATCTACACGATACGTCATTTATGGGAGTTTGACAAATATTTGGCTTAAGATAAATCTTATAAATCGTAGCTGAGTGTTGTTCCTAAATCGTGAAATGTACGGTCATTATATTATAAGTATTTTATTTTTTTTTACAGAATTTTTACTTTTAAATTTTGTCAAATACATATTTTTTTTTGCGTGTTCGAGGCTGTTCAACGTTTTTGTATCACAGCTCTAACTTTAGAAGGATATGAATTGTTAAAATTGTTAGTATTGCATTGTTTCAATAAGGAAACAGATCTTAATTCAATCAGATTTATGGTATATGTAGGTCTCATTTTTTAAAATTTAGTGGTTACTTGTACCTACAATTTTTAAGAAATAATATACCTACCTATGTTTATTTTCTTTCTGACAGATTGGACACCTTATCTCGTAAACAGGATTTTTGCATGTATTTCTGTGGAACTAAGACTTTTTTTTTATTGTTTCATAGTTATTTAAATTACTTCCAACGAGATTCACTATTACATCTTTCAAAAAATAAATGTTATAAATCAAAATAATGTACATTAAGTACATATCTCCATAATTAAAACGAACTATTTTAGTTTAATTTTTAGGTAACATCAAAGTTTTGATGTTCATAATATAATACATAAAGAACATAGTTGAATTTAATGCATGAAAGTATTTTCTTCTAGAAAATTCTCTGTTGTAAAGCTTGCATTCTCCAAATTCCCTTTTGAAACGGGATGAGTGAATGGTTTTGCCCCAACAAAAACCGTTGAACCCAAGTTGAGTCCGTGGGCACTCCAACAAAGTGAAGTTTTAATGCAAGTCTATCACTGGATTTACTTAGACATTTAGAAAAAAATCCCGGCTTTAGCTGGTTAGTATACAGTGAGCCTGTAAAGCAACGCATAAACGCAATTTGTTTTCTTACCAATTTACTAAAGAAATCTTTAAATATTTTATTATATAAAGAATAAATTCTATCAAATGTATTTTATAATAACCCCATTGTATTCTAAACAAAGGACAACATATTTGATGAAGAACAATTTTCTGATATGTAAGGAGTCCTGATTTAACATTTATGTGATTCTTTCTATTGGCGATTTTTAAATACAAAGCAAAGAAAAGTTTAATCTTAGTACTCTTAATGGGGTATTACAAAAAAACCTTTAAATATAAGTTTGTTGTCTAGAAAAGAATGAAAGTATTATAAAAAAACTTTTATGAGATATTCTTTTTTAATAGCGATTTTAAATATTTATTTATTCTGACTATAAATTCAAAAACAGGTCAAATTTGTTTCTGAGGGGGACAACTTTTGGCTCAAAAAGCATACCAAAATTTTCAACCCCCTAAGTGGGGGTGCTATCCCCTAAATTTTTTCAAATGGGAATGGGGGTCAAGTGGGGGNAAATGTTATAAATCAAAATAATGTACATTAAGTACATATCTCCATAATTAAAACGAACTATTTTAGTTTAATTTTTAGGTAACATCAAAGTTTTGATGTTCATAATATAATACATAAAGAACATAGTTGAATTTAATGCATGAAAGTATTTTCTTCTAGAAAATTCTCTGTTGTAAAGCTTGCATTCTCCAAATTCCCTTTTGAAACGGGATGAGTGAATGGTTTTGCCCCAACAAAAACCGTTGAACCCAAGTTGAGTCCGTGGGCACTCCAACAAAGTGAAGTTTTAATGCAAGTCTATCACTGGATTTACTTAGACATTTAGAAAAAAATCCCGGCTTTAGCTGGTTAGTATACAGTGAGCCTGTAAAGCAACGCATAAACGCAATTTGTTTACTAAAGAAATCTTTAAATTTTTATTATGTAAAGAATAAAGTCTATCAAATGTATTTTATAATAACCCCATTGTATTCTAAACAAAGGACAACATATTTGATGAAGAACAATTTTCTGATATGTAAGGAGTCCTGATTTAACATTTATGTGATTCTTTCTATTGGCGATTTTTAAATACAAAGCAAAGAAAAGTTTAATCTTAGTACTCTTAATGGGGTATTACAAAAAAACCTTTAAATATAAGTTTGTTGTCTAGAAAAGAATGAAAGTATTATAAAAAAACTTTTATGAGATATTCTTTTTTAATAGCGATTTAAAATATTTATTTATTCTGACTATGTGCAGGATCAGCAAACAAAGAAATATTGTGCAAATTATCAAAGCAAATATATTACATGTATATATTCTAATCAGAAAGAAGAAGGGAATCAAAATAAACCATATATATACAGGGTAGCCCATCGAAAACGTACCGCAAGGCATTACAGGGTAGTAAAGAATTTTTCGGCAAAATCCGAAAACAGGTCAAATTTGTTTCTGAGGGGGACAACTTTTGGCTCAAAAAGCATACCAAAATTTTCAACCCCCTAAGTGGGGGTGCTATCCCCTAAATTTTTTCAAATGGGAATGGCGTCAAGTGGGGGGTCATTAGAAAGGGCTTTTAATTCTCTATACATCGATTCTTACTTTTTGAAAATCCATTAATTATTTTAGAAAATATGCAGCTTTGAAAATACGAACAATATTTTTGACGAGAAATGCGAAAATCGATTTAATTTTACTTCAAAACTTACGGTATTAGTCAAGTAAATGCTGAAAATGTTGTCCGCCAACTTGCATACAATGATACAGGTTGTCTTCAAACCGTTGTCGAACATTCTGGAGCACTTGCGGTGTTACTTCGCGACATACATTAATGATTCGTCCTCGCAGATCTTCCAAGGTATCAGGTGGAGTGCTGTAAACTTTGCTTTTAATGTGCCCCCAGAGAAAGAAATCTAAAGGATTTAAGTCGGGTGACCGAGGGGGCCACTCAATTGCACCTCTTCGTCCTATCCAGCGTCCTGGAAACGTCTCATTTAGGTAATTGCGCACATTGAGCGAGTAATGTGGAGGAGCTCCGTCTTGCTGGAAAATCAGTTCGTGTTCATTGTAAGCAGGGTCGTCCTCTATGATATTTGTTAGAGCTGGGTCGATGACATTTTGTAGTAAATCCAAGTACATATCGCCTGTCAAATTTCCAGGAAGGAAAAAAGGACCTACAATGGAATTTCCAAAAATACCTGCCCATACATTCAACTTCTGGGGGTGTTGGGAGTGTGTCTCATGGAAAATCCTTGGATTGGTATCAGCCCAGTAACGACAATTATGGCGATTCACTAAACCATTCAAGAAGAACGTACACTCGTCCGAAAAACACACATTAAAGAGGAAATTATCGTTTATCGCTCGTTCAGTCATTATTTCGCAAAATTGCAAACGACGATCAAAATCGTCTTCATTTAGCTCTTGCACTAGCCGAATCTTATAAGGATGGAATTTGTATTTTTTTAATATTCGTTGGACACTTGTACGACTCACTCCTGTCGCAGTAGCCAATTGCATTGTACTCAGCGTACTATCCATTGCCACTTGCCCCAATACCGCTATTTCCGTAGGTTCATTTAGTACCGGATTTTCAACCTGCCTCTTTTTGTTATGAACGGAGCCAGTTTCGCGAAATTTGGCCACCAATTCGCGAACAATTTTTCCAGACGCATGTTTCTCAGGATGCCGTTGGTTGAACAGTTCGGCGACCCGATTTCCGCATTCATTGTTTTTGAAAAAAAGCTCAATAATTTCTACTCTTTCTGGAATTGAGTACACCATAATTAATCAATTTAAAAGACTCGGCAGTATTGGTACTCTTCAACTACAAGTCACAAGACAGTTATCTAGCAACTTCTTGTGGCCTATCTAAATACGAAACAAAAAGCGGACAATTTTTTGCTCACCAAAATCAGGCTAAAGAATTCGCAAATCAGAAAAAAAAACAGCGAATTCTTTTGAAGGAATTTACCAAGCTAATACCGTAAGTTTTGAAGTAAAATTAAATCGATTTTCGCATTTCTCGTCAAAAATATTGTTCGTATTTTCAAAGCTGCATATTTTCTAAAATAATGGATCGATTTTCAAAAAGTAAGAATCGATGTATAGAGAATTAAAAGGCCTTTCTAATGACCCCCCACTTGACCCCATTCCCATTTAAAAAAATTTGGGGGATGGCACCCTAACTTAGGGGGTTGAAGATTTTGCTATAATTTTTGCGCCAAAAGTTGTCCCCCTCAGAAGCAAACTTTACCTGTTTTTGGATTTTGCCAAAAAGTTCATTACTACCCTGTAATGCCTTGCGGTACGTTTTCGATGGGCTACCCTGTATGTACATTTTTTCTAGCTAGAAAGGTAGAAAAAATGAGGAGGAAGGGGCATAATGTTATGTGAATGACATTTCTTAATATGCGATAAATAAAGTAACGACAGTTTACTGAAATATAATTTGAGTTGTTTAAAGTAGGTATACAGATTCATATCATTTTTAGCACATCTTACAGTATAAATTATAAGTCAAATTTTTCTCAAATCCTACTCGATAATGTCTCAATATCTGTCCACACCAGATTGAGTGAAAACTCTTAATATAAGTACAATTTTATGAGTGAAATTATTATGGCAAAAGTGATACATTTTACTGAAATCTGGTTTACCCAAAATTTTATTGTATTAAGATTTTTTTAAAAACGATGTAAATTATTGATATCAAATAAAAGTATTTTTTTAGATTTTTAAGATTATCTTCCAAGGGAACGTAATATTACACCGAAAATGCCACGGACAGTTTCTTTCAGACAAAAAATGTTGAATTGATTTCCCCATAAGACTACTGCATCGGAAACACAGTCCCACAAAAAAAAAGAAAAGTGATTTGTTCCAAAGATCGCGAAAAACCGCTCATAGATGCAGAAAATATGGAAAATCTCACTTTGGGAGGGATTAGGTATGAATCCGAACCCGATTTCAGAATAATTGCACCATCACTCCTCAGTTTTTTTTAAATCGCCGAAAAACAACCCTTAAATACGGAAAATCCCTAGGAGGAACGTTTGTAAAAAAGGATGAAAGTTACTGCATATCTATCTATATGTATTTTGACGTGTTGAAGCCCAATTCGGAAGTGGGAATCACTCTATCACCCTCCACTATTTTTTAAACCGTGCAAAATAACTCCAAAATCTGAAAAATTACTGCCGTTTACCCAAGGACTCTGCTAGTGTGGATCTATCTACCGTCAGTACGTGGAAATTCAAATAGAATACAGCAGGGAACGAAATTTTATTCGAAAGTTTGGAGGTTTATCTCCTAAGATTTTTAACTAAATTTCATCATTAGAATTTAAAAAGAAATAAAGGCAAAAAGGGAATTACTTTGTAAGTTTAGTTTCTCAAGTTGCTGTAAAATTCAGTAGGAAACCAGACACACTGAAACGAAAAAACCAACAGAAAATTAATGAAACTTTTAAGATGTTTTTGTATTGTCAAAAATGCTAATCTACCAGGGACTGATGGAAGTTTTGAAAAATACTATTTTCCATATTTTCTTTAAGGGAGGTTTTTTGAGATTTAAAGAAGTGGAGGGGGGTGATGGAACAATTCTGGCCCTGGATTCAGATTCAAAGCACCAAAATACATATAAATGTGGTCCTAAAGCGAGATTTTCCGTATTTTCTGTATTTAGGGGAGATTTTTCGCGATTTAAGAAAAATGGATGGTGCAATTCTGGCCCCGGATTCGGATTGAGCACGTCAATTACATAAGAGTACATAGTTTTAGTAAAAGACCACTTTTCTTTTTTGTGGGTCTGTATAATCTAAAGATCTATGACTTACTTTAATTCCTATCTGATCAGGCATTCTGGAGTTATAACAAAAAAGTGTATGCTTAAAATAACGTTTTTTATCGCTTGTCTCAATTTAGCATTTTTTTTGTTCATTAAGAAAAATGTTTCTTTTGCAAAATAGAGCTTCATTATTATCGTATTTTACGACTCTGAATGTTTGGTCCGAGATCTCTGTTGATGACAGTGTTTAATTGAATTATATCGACTGGTACTTCCTACTGATAAAACTGAAAGGTGAAAGGTTAGGAACTTGAAAGGTTAGGTGTTACACACTGAATAATAAAAAATTGCGAAGAGAAAACGTTCACTAAACTGATGAAATAAAGTTTTATGTACCTCAGACTTGACATATATTTTATAATTTTTATAGTTCAGTTCATGAGACAGTTGAACGAGGTCTTTTATAATATTTTAAAACCCATAATGTTTTAAGAATTCTAATACAAAGTCTTTTGGTGAAATGTTTACAATACCTACTTTATAAAGTCACTGAGATCAGTTGTACAACAGAGCGCCACCTTTTGCCTAATTATAAAAAAGTTCTACCCTGGAAGGCAGTTATCACAATTGTTAAGCTTTAATATTGAGTATAATTCTTATTAAAGTGGCCCTGCTCTGTAAAATGTTGAATCAATGAATTTCAGGAAAATACCGAACATTATTTAGAACTTAGCTATATAGATACCAAGGGGTGAAATCTGCTTCGAATTTCCGCTTCATCCGCTAGCTGGCGCAGCTCGCGTTTCAGAACTTCAAATAATCGCATCGTCCGCAAGAACTGCGCGAGCTTTGAAAGCTTCTGCTGCTGAAAGCTACAAAGCACCATTTCAGTTCAGCACGCGAAACCGTAGAGAAAACCATGGTCTGTTTCAGACTTGTGCTCGTTTTCGCGACTATTGTAGGCCTATCTTCAGCTAGAGCGGTATGTGTTATTTATTAATTCTGTTTTTATTAGATATAGAGTTTTACAGACAGATGGTAATTTGTAGGTAGTCCATTTAATAAATATATCGATGTTATATTATATAATATATAATATATAAGTCGAAAATATATAATTAAAATATTTACCATAAAAAATAGGTATAAAATTATACATCAAAGGAACCTTTGAGGTTATCTATTTGATTTGCAAATTAAGTAATTTATAAATTGTAAATATAAAATGGGTTTCTTTTGTTTGACTTTAAAATAATTGAGAAAAGCGTTGGATTGGAGGAGAAGAATAGAAGCTGAGCCTAATANATATAATGAATTAAGTGTGTACTTACTATAATAAGCATTTTAATTGAAATGCCATCTAAACCTACAGACTTTGTTTTAATTTTATAAATAAGTCTTAATATAGTATCACTATTTATAGTTTTAAACGTAAAAGGTTTTTTCCTAGGTGAACTTTTGTATTCATACACTTTTTATTAGTAGGTATTTACTAATAAGATATTTTTTCCTAAAATTAAGAGATGAATTTTATTTCCTTTACTACTTTTTATATTGCATTTTTTTTTTAGTCCTTAACCTAAATGGTTTCAATAATTAATATCGATAATATTTATAAATCACAACTAATCTTCAAACAAGTATACTTAATTGTTACAAGTATAAACAGATAGCATCAATCGACATTTTTACCTATCGAATGTTATGTAAGAAGCAGGGTTTTCCTACTCTAGATTAATCTTAATCAGCACTCTAGAATTTTTTTATATAACCTAAAAGGAGATTGTTTTTTGGTAATGATTGTTCTTCTGTTAAAAATGGGTAGGTAGCTAGATTTGACTCTAATAAAAAGTACTTTTTCTAGTGAAACAATGGAAGAATAAGACAAATGTTTGTAATTCATAATCTCAAAGGTCATTATTTTTAGACATTACGTAATTTTACTTAAAATTTGGATTCAATTCAAATAATTGTTTTCTCAAATTTTTAACGAATTTATTCATATTTAATACCAAATGCTAAAGAATAATTTCATACAAGAGTTCATAAAAATATTTAAAAATAAAAATCATGTTTTTATTGGAACCAAAAAATGTATATCTGCCATATGATTTCAAATATGTACTTATCTAGAGTTACGTTTAATATGCCATATATGTCAGCAATGTTACAGATCAGTAAAAAATAGGTATAGTCTTTCTGAAGTCAGTTGAACATGTATAAAAACGCCTAGCAATAAAATTTAACGAGTTTCATTGGCGTCCCTAAAAAAGTTTTCTGCTAAAGGTATAAAAAAATTGTAATAATTTGTATACAAAAAATGTCTTCTATTTGATCAACAACATATTTCAGTTATTTATGTCCTCAAACAATTTTATTATATTGATGGTAAATTTCTTTTTGTTCCGTTTCAAAAGGTCTCCAAAATGCCATGTTGTAGTAATATTAGTAAACAAAATATCCCTCTTATTTCTCCCTTTCGCAATTGTAATATGAATGAAGGTGCCTATAATAAAATAAAATTAACTGAATCGTACCAAATTCCGCATTGCTGCACTACACTGCTAGGCCATTTGTCGACAACTGAATTTATGGCCAGGTCGTTCAGTGTGGCTGTGTTTGTGCCACGTTTGCCAGCGCGGGGCTCATTCTTCAACTGGGCGACCAGACCTGTATATGGGTATGGTTAAATAAATATGGGAACAAGTTTTTCAAATTTTTCAATGCCGAGTTGCTGCGTCAGCGACCGAACCTGGTACATACTGCCAACCTCTTGATTCTTCAATTGAGATCGGAAATACTACTAACAAGGTATCCTGAAATATAATCAGTCTCAAAATATTGCACTACAAAATTCATGGAATTCCTATAAAGTAGAGAACTAAAACTTAAGCTGTTTGAATTTAAGGGACAATGTAAACGCATTTGATAAATTGCGTAATAAATATTTTACTTAAGAGAACTTTAAAAGTTTTGAGAACATGGAGAAAATATATTGAGATGAAATCAAATTATTGATAGCAATTTATAAGTTAAATTAAAATTTTACTTGAATAAGACACAGTGAAGAGAAAAAGGTTGAAATAATTGTTGTAAAAAAATATCTGAGTAAAAAAAAAATTTTGTTGGTATTAAATAGGTTATTGTGAATTATTATCGGAGTCGTATTACTAGAGCTGAATAAATTTCAAAGATTTAAGTATAAAAAAAAACATTATCATTTTGGTCAAATAGCGTACATGCCAAAGGTATTATTGGAAAAACATAATCAAAATTAATAAGTAATAGCAAGTGACATATAGCAAACGAAAGCTAAAATATCATAGTTTTATTTAATAGTAGTACTAAAAGTAAGAAAAATAAGTATTAGTAAAATTTTATATATCAATAGGATGATAATGTCAGTGAAATGTCAAAAATAAAGTTGGATTCACAAGTCATAAAATATTACATATGGAAGTCAAATACAAATATAGAAGTAAGGAATATTTTGAAATATAAGTTAAAATTTTTGTAAATAAACTAGAATATGATTGTAAAATTGTAAACTTTAAAGTGAAGTGGAAAATGAAAACGGCATGTAAAAGAACAGGCATATATGTGAAAAGGCCCTAACAAGGAAGAAAAAATCAAGAGAGTAGGAAAAATAAAAATTTAGAAGATTATTGATTAGTTACGAGATAATTTTGTCAGAGAGAGGTGTTCAAAGAAAAAAAGTGGGAAAACCCCAGATAAATAGTAATAAGTATAGTGGAAAAGAGTAAGAAAGTTAGTCAACCAGTAGAAAAAAAATTTAAAGTTGAGTCAAGAAAAGGACTCAAAAGTCCAGTCGCTTCAAGAGGACTCCAAGAAGATTCCAGGAGAGATTCAAGACGAATAAAATAAGCAAGTTCCGGCTTTCCAGCAATAACAAGAAAACGAGGAATCAAGAACAAGATTTCAGACAAATAACGTAAGCAGCAGGTTCCGGAGATCCATTAACGGCAGAAAGACGAGGATTCCAGCAGCAGGTTCCAGATATCCATTAAGAGCAGAAAGACGTGGATACCAGGACAATATCCAGGCCGAGTGCAAGAGAGAAGTCAGTTCGACAATTCAGATATTGACAAGACATACATAGAGGTATGTCAAGTATTACAAAATCGTATAAAAAACCGCTAGCTAGCAAAAAGAGATTGAAAAATACAATTTAAAAGGTCATTCAAAAAATCTATAGAATAATATTAACAAAATTCAAGTATTATTTCTTGAAAATAAATTCGATATCAACACAAAATCTTCATTCCAGATTGATATTAAATAAATTTAATTTCACTATTTGAATAATTATAAAAATTTGGCCATTTTAAAATTTAATAAATATTAAGATTTGAAATAAGCTCAGTAACACATTGAGGAAGAAATCATAAGATCAAAATTTATCGGTTAAGCTATAGGCAACCAACAATACATCGTAATAAATCGAATTGAATACAATTATATAAAATATTTCTCAGTGTTTCAAAAGTACTGTAGGATAATTCCAAATATTCCTTAATTTGTGTCTGACATTTCACAGTTAATTTTTATTGTTATATATATAAAAAAATCAAATAAATAAATTAATTTCTAAATAATATCTTTTGTTTAGTGTGGTGTGTGGTTTCCTGCAGAGTTTGTACCTCACTAGAACTCACTACTGAGAAGGGTCGAAAGAGTAAAATTGACAACCTAAATTACAACATAAACAAAAAACATTAATTATACAAACAAATTACATATCGCTACTCATAAAAAGATTGGCGCACACACAAATACATATTTATACTCATAACAATATATATGAAGTTGCCAAACCTTTAAAAAGTACATGTTATAAATTACACAGATTTTTATAATAATAATAACGCCAAATTTTGTAAATTCTATAAATAATGGGTGTTTATAAGTTTACGTACTTAAATCGAGATGCGAAAATGCGGTTGGCAGAAAAATTTTTTGCAAATCTTATTATGACAAGCTTTTATTTATTACCAGCTTGCAACTGAATTTTAAAAGAGTTATACCCAACCGTTTGAGATGAAATTTAGCATACACGTTTAGTTTAGATGACAATGCATGGTTAGCTAAGTGATGTCTTTCTAAATCCAAGATGGCGGGCCAGTTATTCTTTATGAACCCCCATGATGGGTATCAAATAAAAGGGTTTGCTGAGAAGAATACGAAAATAAAATGATGTCACTAAAAGCTTGTTTAAAAAAAATTATACATGAACTTATTTTTACGTTGTAAAATTTCACAAAAAACAGTTTTTTTTATTTAACATTTCGCTGCACCACTGGAATCTACACGATTTTAAATTTAGTTTATATAAAAATTCATTATAAAATATTCACTGCTAATTGTAAAATCATTAATAATGTATTTTATCATTTCTGTTCTAAAATGGGGTAAGTAATCTATGATTTTATAAATAAGTTAAAGAAATTAACAAAATATTCACTAGTTTGTTCATTTTATGTAAACTTCTTCTTCTTTTTGTGAGATATACTTAAAACAAAAGTGTACGAAGAGTTGCGTCCAACAGAGAAGAACGAAGGGATAGTAGAACTGAGGTTGCAGAGAAATTACTTCCCAAACATTTAAGAACTGTTATGAAAAGTATTCTAAAGCGGTGTTGCAAATGCTTAAAATAAAATGGGGGTTTAATCGAAATTTAACGAATTTAAAATTGCTGTAATTTTTGTGTAGGTGCCTATATATTCATAGTTCATCCATACAAATTAAAGATTATTATTTAATTTAAAACTGAAAATAGCAAATTAGTAAACATTTTATTATTAAAATTAAATTTATAATTGGCAATGAATATTTTTTCTTGAAGTTTGGGTTTATCCGAAACCCATTATCGTTAGATTTTAATTTAAAAAATCGTTTATCAATTTCTACTAAATTTGACATAAAAAAAATAAGTAAACTTTCAGAACTGAAAATAAATTTAAATTTTATACGATCTAACAGAGTTAAAAAAATTGAATCAAACGAAACAATAAATACTTTTCTTGCAAGGATATTTCATTCTAAAATGGTTTACATGTATACAATAGAGTCAGTGACGGAACTACCCCAAAAGGAGCATGCATGGGAGGAGGCATAACAAAGGGCCCTCCTCCTACTTTCACTCCACACTAATAATTTAATTAATATTTTTAAAAAACTTTTCAGAGTCAAGAGAGGGAACGAAGTTGTGAATTTGGATATAAAAATTTCGCTGTACTACTAGAACCCAACGTAATGTGTTTGTACACAGTGATTCATTAAGAATCGAAACTCGAATCTGGAAATACTAGAGAGTATGACTGGGCCAAAGATGCCTTTAACAATATTCACGGTATAAGAGATACAGTGTGTACAGAATTAAATTATTTTGAAAGGAACCCGCACTGTCTTTATACAAATGTGGGCTCTGTCAAATTGGCTGAAATTGTGGTAAGTGTGTTGATTTTGTGTTACTGACCAAAAATCTCCACATAACTTTAGTCCAAAAATTAATTCTTCCCTACTTATATTGGTCTGAGTCGGTTCTGCTGATGATAACTGCAAAATAGTATGAATAGAATATTACTATAAAAATATAAACTTTTGTGAAATGTTTACAGAAAAAATTAATCGGATGACACCGAAAAGTTGCTAATTAACATTTTTAACATGTGCCAAATACCGAACTGGCCGCATTGACTGTTGACAACAGTAGTTTGTAGACTGCATTCGTCTCAGTTAAATGCAATAATATCTCTAAGTATCAATAAATGAATTGAATAACGCAATAATCAACCCTATGGTTTAAAAAATATATGGTGTTACTTTCACAGCCACAATGTCCCAGGTTTCAATATGAGATTATTTATTCTCTCCCTCCTCCTTTTCCATCTTTTGAGTGATGGGAGTGCCGGGATTGGGACCGGGGGGCCAGTTTGGTATTTTTCGAAGTCATCCGATAAATTTTTTCTATCGGACCCAAGTACTGTGGCTCCGTACTTCGGTCAGTAACACAAAATCAACAACTTACACAATTTTAGCCAAAAGGCCAACCAATAGAGCGAAAAAGAGGATGTTTTTACACTTACATTTTATAGCAAATTTCATGTACGATTATTTCCTTTTGAAAAATACTTAGTAAATGAAAACCCAAGTGATTTCCCCAGCAAAGTCGTGAACAATTTTTTTTAACAATAAAACCTGTAAAAAGTGATATTTTTTTGTTTTTTTTATATCTCAAAAAATAATGATGGAATCGTTTTACTCTCAATAGGATTTTTGTAGAGAATGAAAAAACCTATAAAATGGTTTTTTGTTCATTTTTTACAGAGAAAATCCGGAAAAACCTCTAAAATAGACCTTTTTTCAAAAAATTCATAACTCCGTCAAATTTGAAGCTAGAAAAACAATCTTACGGAAAATGACACATAATAATATGTAGTTTAATCGTGCGTAAGATGGTTTCTGTCCGATGCATAGTTTTTGCACAATTGCATTATAAACAAATTAGCGCCTGACGATTTATCAAAAATGGTCCGATCAAAAATCTCCAATTTGTATATCTCGGATTTCTCGGATGGGAAATATGTTAAAAATGCCCATGAAAGACGCCCGAAGCGATCGAATGTACGCTCGAGCCAGAGTCGGGTAGCGGTAGTGGAGAAAGCAGCGAGCGGAGGACTTGACTTTTCACAGGCAATGCTCCTTTTCAGTATATTGACTGAAAAAATTGTTTTAAAAATGTGACGTTAGTTATAATTGTTTTTTAAAATTAATTGTTATGTGTATAAATTTTAACAATGTCTTTGTATTTCTCTGTTTTGATGGTTTTCTAATTTAATCTCACGTTTATGTCTTGAGAAAGGAAATAAACATTTCCGAAAGCTTGACAACAACACAGAGTGTTCTTATTGTACTAGCCCTTAGCACTGTTGACTGCAATCCCAAATACATCACTGGTTTTTTTCTTAACTAGTCAGTCAAGACTACCCTTCCTGCTCTAATTCTATATAGGTACCTATATATACCGGGTGATTCAGTTTGCTATTCGCGGCCCTGTATCTCTTTTATTTTAACAAATAGCTATAACAAACCCTATATATTTTTAAATCGCCGTTCAAACTCTACTAAATGACATTATTAGATCGTCTCCATGGTAACATATGTTAAAATTGCTATAGTCAACTGTTTTTGTTCAAATGGCACACTATATATTTGTTTATCAATTCTGGAAGATATTTTTTTTCTGCGTTCAGCTATATAAGGAGGTCTATAGTTTCATTAGAAATATTGTTAGAAAAACAGCAAAAAAGATGAACTCTACATTTCATATCCTTATTTTGAAAAATGATAGCCAGCTGCGGAATCAAGCTACTATGTTTTTTAAAGTAACATATTTTATTTTTAATACGATAATAATATAACAATTTAAAACAATACTTATTTCAAATGTTCAAAATGACCTACATTTGCTTCCAAACACAGAATAGCTCTGTTTATCACTCCCTCTCTACACTCTACTCTTATTTTGTTTTTAAGGTCGTCAATATCATTTAGGTAAGGGCAAAGAAAGAGTGAGATCCAGAGATCTAACAGGCCATTTAACATCTTTACCGAATGTTCTTCATCTCTTGCCCTTCTGGGTTTAAAAACTCTTATTTTCTTTTGAAAACTTCCATCTGCCACCAAATTCCTGGCTAACTTTCCGAAAATTTTATCTGATGGATTATTTTGACGCATCGTTATTTAGAAACGTCAAAATTCAATTGTTTCCGCAGCTGGCTATCATTTTTAAGAATAAAGCTACTGAAAGTAGGGATCATCTTTTTTGCTGTTTTTCTAACAATATTTCTAATGAAACTATAGACTTCCTTATATAGCTGAACGCAGAAAAAAATATCTTTCAGAATTGATAAAAAAATATATAGTATGCCATTTGAACAAAAAGGGTTGACTATAACAATTTTGACATATGTTACCATAGAGACTATCTAATAATGTCATTTAATAGAGTTTGAGCGGCGATTTAAAAATATATAGGGTTTGTTATAGCTATTTGTTAAAATAAAAGAGATACAGGGCCGCGAATACCAAACTGAATCACCCGGTATATATTAATCATTGTCAGTCAAGAAAGAAAATATAAATTATTGGGCATGTGGTATTTTGTAAAGTTTAGCTCTTTGTGTTCTATTTCTATACATTTTTAATTAAGAATACGTTTTTCCATATTACTTTACATAGGTAGGCATAATATAAAAATTCAGCTAAGTAAATGAATTAGTAAGCAGAACATGATAAAGACTGGCTATTTCAGTGCCATTTCAAAACACACACTCACAACTTAAAAATTTGCAGTTTTACGATTTTTGGCATAACAAACTAATTTCCATTTTTTTGGCATAGTTCATTCTATGACTTAGGAAAATCAGAAAAATCTTTTTTTTGTTATAGTTGTAAAAACGGATGGTAGGTAATTTCGAGAGGAGGTCACTTACATGCTAAAGTAAGCACTCTATTATTTTTTATTATAAAGGTCAGTTTTTACAGCTGCCAAATATATTATTTGTTAATTACATCTATGTCTGTCACTTACTTATACAGACAGATATGATGAGACAGACATAGATTTTATTGATTAGGAGATGGAAAAATAAGTTCCTAGGATTGTTCATGCGAATATATTTCTGCGAAATCGCAGTACATACTTGTGTTAGTACAAAATTTTCTTGAAAGTACATACTTACCTATAAGGAGGAAGTATACAGAAAAAAACTTCTAGGATTTGCTTTTCGTTGTAATTAATTTTTAATTTTTATTTATTGTTGTTAATCGCAGGTTGTAATATAAATAATAGTACAGCCAATAAATTTTTCCGGAATTTGCGCCCGTTTTTTTTCTTTTCTCTTAAAAATTTTTTTCATTTATTTACCGTCATCAAACTTTTTGACGGCGATGTCACCGAAATTTAATTAAACTTTAGAACTATTTTTTAAAAAAAGTTGAATCAAAAATGCAGTTTTGAATAAAATGCTAACAAAATCATTGATATAATTTCTACAGCAATGATTTTTTCTGGAAGTGTAATTTTTAACTACAATGTTAGGAACTCGAAATTAATCCAAAATAGAGACAAATCAGTGACGTAGAAATTTTACATTTTGCAACTCACATTAATGAAATTTCTCCACATAATAGGGTATTAATTGAGGTTACCAATTATGGTACGAATTGTAAGGATTAATTTTTATAACCTTTCAGATTAGAAACTTACTTCAATACTGTACCTTCCTTTTAATTTTCGTTCTGTCACTTTGGATATTTGAAACGTATTAATTACAATGTCACTAGCATGAAAATACCACTTTGGGATAATTGAGATCTCATTTCATTATTTCGTTCACTTAATAATTTCTAGTGTGTAAGAGGACACGATGACAAATTTCGAGGTCACGGTCTAATTCTCGTTTTAATCAATAGTATGTGACCTCAGGTTCCTCTGACTATTGGAATAAAAGTTGGAGATATTAGATCTCCCATTTATATCGACATATCTAATCAACAGAAACTCGAGCGGAAAACTTCCTTATTTGTTAATAAACAACTAATTGATTAGTTTGCAACACCAGAAAAGGTATTAGAACAACAATTAATAAATCAAAATGTCAAATACATCAGGGGTTGTACTAGAATATCAAATTAAAAAAAATAAAAATACATATAGGTAGTATTCGAAATAGAAGGTGCATGTGAAATTTGATATAAAATTTGTTAAAAACGAAAAAGTTTTCCTCTAAAAACTGTTTTTTCAAAAAATATCTTACTATATAATTTTTTTTATAACATCGGCAATCGATAAAAAACAATCTCCAATTGGTTTAAAAAAAAATTTTTGTTTCGGCAGGAAATCTTGAGAGGTTCTTTTCACCACTTTAAAATGTTTATCGGCAGAAAAGAAAATATAAGTGCTCGTATTTTTTTGTTCTGTTTAGGAAAAAATGTTGCTATTATTTAAATTTTTTTGTTTTTGTTTTTACGAGAGCGGAATTGTTATTCCAACGTTCCTGTATTATATCCTGCACAGGGTGATTCGCTTAAAACTCCCCGGTTTGATGATTTAATATTAGGAATAGATTTTTATGATTCTGTACAAGTTTGTTGTTAGGTATCTACAGTTCCTTGATGACGTGAATTTAGAGCTCAGGCAGAGTTTTTTTGAAAGCAAATTGTTGATGACATTGGAGTGAAAAAAAACATATACCGGGTGATTCAGTTTGATATTCGCGGCATCGTATCTCTTATTTTAACAAATAGCTATGACAAACCTTATATATTTTTAAATCGCCGCTCAAACTCTATCAAATGACATTAGATCATCTCCATGGTAATAAACGTCAAAATTACTATAGTTAACTGTTTTTTTTTGTACAAATGGCACACTATATATTTTTTTATCAATTCTGGAAGATTTTTTTCTTCTGCATTCAGCTATATGAGGAAGTCTGTAGTTTCATTAGAAATATTGCTAGAAAAACAGCAAACAAGATGAACCCTACTTTCAGCAGCTTTATGCTGAAAAATGATAGCCAGATGCGAAAACAACTGAATTTTGTCGTTTCTAAATAACGGGGTGTCAAAATAATTGACATTTTGTACCTACCTATTCTATCTATAACTAATGATCACATGAATACGTACAATAACCAAGAAAAACTAGATATGATTTTCATTTATGGAGAGTGCCGAAAGAACGCTAAAGCTGTCTGGCATTTGTACCAACATCGTTTTTAAACCCAGAAGGGCAAGAGATGAAGAACATTCGATAAATATGTTAAATGGCATGCTAGATCTCCGGATCTCACTCTTCGCCTTTGAACGATAGTCCATTGAAATGAAGGCTGAACCTCCATTTTTTCCTCTGTCGATCAAACCTGGGCGCAAATATGTATTCGACCCTCAGGAATCCGAATCCGCAAAAATTTTTGACCTAGGTGGTCAGGAAAGGGGTCAAAAGGTCAAAAAACCGTAAAAAATAAGGTTTTTCGCAAATATCTCGTAAACTACGGCAAGTAGCAAAAAAATAATTGCACCATCGTGTTCCCAGGGAAATTTTACATCGATTTTATGCTATTGCTTATTAAAATTAAATAAATTTATGTCATCTTTTGGACAATTACTAAGCACGAGAGGGGAAGTGTATATCTCCGGCGGTGGGGAGTAGTACAGCGCGCACCCTACATGTATCGGCTGACTCGCAGTCGACAGCTCTAGCAGGTGTGCCTGTTTGGAATATAATGCGATTTCAAATATAATTAGCCTGC
>NW_019416870.1:58803-100565 GCF_000390285.2 Anoplophora glabripennis
TTCTCCACGCAAACCACTTGTCAGCCGATAACGCGCAAAAGTGGACCTTATGAACCTGGTGATAAGACAGAAAGAAATAAACACTGGATTTAAAAGAAATAACAGCAATAAATACTGTTTGTACAAGCGAAACGGTTAACTGATAATAATTTAAATGATTAAAACATACCTCTTAAGATTTTAATCCAAGGAATTAACGATAAGTCTCACACAGCGTCGTGTCACAAATCCTTCCAAAGAAGTTAGAATTTCGGGATTTCCAGCAAAATATTTGCACCAAAAGAACTAACGACCCGCAAATTCTTTAAATTTGGCCGCAAAAATTAATCCTAATTAAAGATGATTATACTAATCATAGATTTCCACGAGCCACAATCACACACGCCGTTGTTAACTTTTTTTTTAAAGCCGTCCAAGCACCCAAGTTCCCTTCCAAAATGAGACGGAAGATCGAAAATACCTAGGAACATGTCGTGGTCTGATTGGTCAGTACCTCAGCCAATCACAACCGTATGTTCAAAAAATTATTACAAATATTAAGTTTACTTATACATAGAGAACGATATAACAACCCTATACCCACATTTTATTATTTAAAACATTTATATTAACCCCCTAAACCTATATTAATGCAAAACAAATAACCGCAACTTCGAGATTCGAATTAAGTTTGGCAATGCTGTCAGAAATCAGTTGTATTTCGATACCGGTGAGCCGCCAGAATTTTAACAAAAAACTCCAACACATAAAAATCGATATCTTTATTAAATAGGTACAAAATTTAAATAGGAATAAGTCAGCTAATGTGAGCGATTATACGAGATGAAATGAAAGTAATTGTACTAAAGAAAATTATTAACTAATTATATGTATAATATTTGATCTAATTTTTAACGATAACAAACCGAAAATTACAATGAAATTTTAAAACGTAACAACTTCCACCTCACTTGAAGAAATTTACCCCGTAAATTTCTCTAGGATACTATGAAATGGTGAGGCAAATAAACAAATTATGGAACGTCTGGATCTTCCTCTAAGGAATAAGGTTTTAAATCCTTGGAGTGCCAGACGCCTCGAGAATTACCGTTAGCATCCGCTAACTCATAAGTCCAGGGAGATAATTTCTTCTTGATAAGGAAAGGACCAACAAATTTTGATGCCAGTTTTTGTGAAAAATATTTGGCTGCATCTGACAAAACAAAATTCCGTTTCTAGACGAGTTGATTGGGTAAGTATTGAATGTGGCGTCGCCGCAAATTATATGTATCACAGCTTTTCTCAGCAGCTGCCTTCAGACGTTTCTGAACATCAGCAAACATCTGTTTAAAGGATTCATTGCGACTCAACGCACTTGTTTGTACACCACCTTCAATGTCTAAAATTCCTTTTGAGGAATAGTCGGATCCAGATAAAACCATATTCCTACCAAAATTAATAAAGAACGGTGTCAGCTTAGTTACTTCATGTCTGGAGGTACGTATGGCACAACCGATCTTATCCAAATTTTCATCCCAACAGCGATGGTTGTCAGAAACATATACAGCCAGCATGGTCTTCAGAGTTCTGTTAATTCTCTCTGTCGGATTGGCTCTAGGATGATAATTTGCGCTGAATTTTATAGTGAATTTATATTCGGAGGCTAACTTCCGAAACTCCTTGCTTCTATACTGTGATCCGTTATCACAAATCACAATTCTGGGTACACCGAACATTAAAAATACCTCAGATTCTATTTTCTGGTAACAGCTTCAGCAGTTGCTTTCCTGAGTGGAAACAAAAGTGGAAATTTACAGTGGTAATCAGTTACAACCAAGATAAAAGTGTTGCCATGCTTTGACCTTGGGAAAGGTCCCATCAGATCAGTAGATATAATTTCCCACGGTCGATCTGGTTTGGGGTGAGACACCATTTGGTCAATTGGTTTTTCCTGAGAAGCCTTGTGAGATGCACAAGTATGGCAATGCCGAACATATTTGGCAACATCACCACGCATTTTCGGCCAATAGTATTTCTCAGCTATTCTAGAGAAAGTTTTGTAGACGCCAGTGTGTCCAGAAGTCGGAGGATTATGCGCCGCAACCATAATATCTTGGCGGGCTGGTTTCGGAACGACAAGCTTCCAAGAGTCTTCGACATCAGATATGGAAGGGTACAAAGGTTCAACATATTTCCACAATCTGTTACCGCTTACACGCCAATTGCTGTATTTCAGTGGTGATCCACGAGCCTTGTCTATCATCGACTGGTACCATTTATCAGCACTTGACTGATTCTCTATTAACTCTTCGTTACCATCAACCTCGTCGATTATGGGAACAGATCTTGATAAGGTGTCAGGCACAACGCGATCCTTCCCTTTCCGGTGAATCACTTTAAAACTGTACTGCTGTAGACGCACAGCCCAACGAGCTAATCGTCCCGTTGGATCTTTTAGACTTTGAAGCCAAAGAAGACTGTAGTGGTCAGTCACAACGGTGAACCCCACACCTTCTAGATAAGGGCGCAGCTTTTCTACGGCCCATAAAACGGCAAGACATTCTCTCTGTGTCACAGAAAAGTTTCGTTCTTGTTTAGTAAGGGAGCGACTGAGATAGGCTATAACTTTGTCACCATCGGGACTAGGTTGAGTTAGAACTGCTGCTATTCCATACCCTGAGGCGTCCGTTTGGACTATGAACGGCTTGGAAAAATCAGGGCAACTCAATATCGGAGCTGACGCAAGGCATTCTTTAAGATGTCTGAAAGATTTGTTGCATTCTTCGGTCCAAACAAATTTAGTATTTTTACGAAGCAGTGCCGTTATCGGAGCTATAATTGATGAGAAGTCAGGCACAAAACGCCTATACCACGAAAAAGTACCTACTACTCGCCGTACTTCACCTACAGAAGAAGGCGTAGGAAGGTCTAACATGGCTTTGACCTTATCAGGATCGACATGCAGACCATTGCGGGCAACGACGTAGCCCAAATACTACATTTGTGCGCGGCAAAATTGACACTTGTCACTACTCACAGTGATTTTTGCTTCACGCAGCCTACGAAAAACGTCTTCAAGTATGGATAAATGTTGTTCAAATATGTTATAAGACGCTGCCAGGTTGCCGGAGCATTATGTAACCCGAATGGCATCCTTTTAAATTGAAAGAGTCCTCGATTTGGGACAGTAAACGCAGTATATTCCTTAGATGTTTCTGCAATTGGAACCTGCCAATAGGCTGACTTGACGTCTAAGCTCGAGAGATATTTTGCATCTCTGAGTTTATCCAAGGTATCGGCAACTAGTGGAAGAGGGTAACTATCTCTAACAGTAACAGAATTTAATTTCCGGTAATCAACACAAAAACGATAATTACCGCCCTTCTTCTTAACTAGTAGAATAGGTGATGACCAAGGGCTTCTTGAAGGCTCAACTATGCCTTGCTCCAACATCTCTTCTATTTCTTTATTAATTTGTTGCGAAACAACGGGGCTCACACGATAATAACGCTGTTTGATGGGAGGACTATTCGTAACTATTACATGTTCCGCTTTGTCCGTACAGCCAAGTTTGTTACCCATCAAATTGATGTTTCGGTCTATGACTGCTTGTAGTCTGTCTTGTTCCATAGGAGTTAAGAGAGTTTGTCCTTTGACATGTTCTACGGTATTTATAAAGATAGGCTCATTAGAAAAATGCCATTCATTATGGCGTAGGTCTGGCACAATTCCCATAATTCGCCAAAAGTCTGCACCTAGTATTAATAAATGGGGTAGCTCCGGAACTACAATGGCTTCAACTAATCGAAACTGACCTCTCAAGGTAATAGGTAGCTCGACTGTCCCAACACTCTGGCAACGATTACCATTCGCGACAGTACAACCTGATGACTTTTCTCGATCAATCACAAGTCCAAGTTCTTGGATAACAGAAAAACCTTTGCGACCTACCGCTGTCCTAGATGCGCCGGAATCTAATAACCCCAACATAGACTTACCAAGAATATTTATTTCCAAATAGGGACGTTCATCATTAAGTGCATGTTCTAAGACGTAATCTAAAATAATCTGAAGTTTGTCGATCGAGGATTCCTCTTCGACACGCCCACCTCGATCCTTTAGGTGCGTCGAGCAGCGTTTCCCTGCTTCGAGCAATCTGGACATGTTTTTATAGTAAAATCTTCCTTTTTACAGCGATAACAAAATTTGTTTCGTCTCTCTGTGCAACCTATTGCTCGATGGCCTGGTTTGTTGCAGCGGTAGCAAATAATTTCCTTCGTAGGACCTCTCTTAGGCAATTTGATGACCTGAAGTTGATGGTTGACTATGTTCCCTGACGCTAGCATCAACTTGAACATAAGCCAGATCTGGCTCTAAGGCGCATGTCTTCCTGGATGGTGCTACATAACCTTCTACAGACTCCATACGAGCCTCTAAACGTCGGCCCAGTTCACGCAGTTGTGAAATAGAAGTTACCTCCATAAACGCTAATTGATTTTGATAAAAAGGAGCAATGTTTCTTAGCAACATCTTCAACTTCGTATCCTCTGAAATAGTACACGTTAACCTGTTGAAGTATTCTGTCATAACTGCTAGATATATGCCAATAGTTTCTTCTGGTCCTTGTGTGCGTTTCCGGATTTCTTCAAACAGTTTTTCGTTGTAATTGGAAGACAGAAATTCTTCTCTAAGTAAGGTTACCAGTTCATCCCAACTGCTCACTTGACTACGATAAGCAACATAAAATTGGTAAGCCCTACCAGTGAATAAATCGATACCAGATTCAAGTAATGTATCTTTATCAACATGTCTTGCTACACGCAATTCTTCAACTCGCTCTAAGAATGCGCTCAAGGAGAGTCCTTTCTTATCTCCTGAAAACTTCAAGTCCCATTTATTTGGTAGGATGGGTTTCACATTGCATCGAGTCGGGGAATTACTGGACGACCTTCGAGTGCTGTCGATAGCAGCTGCAAAATTACTTTGTCCTAGAAAACTAAGCTGAGGGGGAGCGTTCTGTAGTTTTTCAAAGTCTTCAACTCTACGAAGCAACTCATCAAGAAGAGTAAGTGCTCTGGCTCGAAGTTCAGAGCGTTGAGGAGCTTCTTCACTCATGTTGTCCAAGCGATGTAGTGCGTATCCCAGTTTGGATTGACAAGTATAAAAAGAATTACTGGTAGAAGCATCATTGAAGTCTGCTATCGAGGCTTCCAGTTCTGCCAGCTTATCTTGAACTGCCTTCACATCTTCATCTGCTGTGTATGGATATGGTGGACACTTCATGCTGTCACCACTGGTTTCCAGTTTTCGCGCCATAGTTAACGAATGTCTCATCGCATCAACAGTTCCCGCAGCAATTCCGCGAATTTTGAGCTCATAAGTAAGTTCCTCTTTATTAAGCCTATTTATTTGCATTTTGTACGCCATGTTCGAAATGAAATAATAAAAATTCAAAGTAAATACTTTAATAAACTAGTTAATCTCTAACAAAGTTAATTTATATATATATTTTTTACAAATGGGCCCCACGTTGGGCGCCAAAAATGTAACCTACAACTCATCAATGTTTGATTAGATTATGATACCTTTTGGGTATATGGCTAACTCTTTGGAGAAGGGAGTGGTTCTAGATGTTAACAGGGCGGCGGACAAATTTTCTATAGCCGAATAAATACCCTAATAGTTGACTGTCAACTTCCGAAAATAGCCAAAAAGAGGTCGACGATAAATAAAATACGATAATAGTACAACACAAGATAAATATATTTTATTTTACGTATTTACACTTATAATTGAGTTAATTGTATATTTACTGAATATTGTCTGAAAATTTAAATAGTATTTTGATTAATAGCAAAAGCAAATATTGAAACTACCTACGCAAACGATTAGAGATTAGGGAGATAAAATCTATTTAAGCAAAATGCAAAAGACAGGCAATAGGCTTCGAAATGGCGTCGCTTGAGCTCAGGCGCATGCGCATAAATACACACAAGCAGGTGTATATCGTAAATAAGCAGCTAAGTACCTCTAATTTCCGCAAGCGTATTACAAAATGCTGTCAATTAATCTAGTCAATAAAGCGAAAAATAAAGAGAAAATATAAAAAAACAACAATGTAAATGTGCCAATATGGCCAATAAATAAAGAATATTAACAAAAGGGCATACATGCAAACAATCGGATCTAAGCCAGTAAAGCTAAGCAAATAATAAATGTTACTAAGCAATAGCAAATTACCAATACTAAAAATTTAATGTTACGATCAAAATTTAAGCATAGAGAAAAAAAAGAATAAAAGCAAAATGTTTGTTTCAAAAACTTGCGTGATATCCTTTATTATCCAAGAAATATGTCTGGTAGAGGATCTTCCACGGAGCTGTACCAAAACTCCTACGAGATGACGAATGATGGTAGACGTGGTAGCACCGATTGCGTAATGCTTGGCTGAGACTGTCACAGGAGATATTTGAATAAGTACAGGAACGTCAACAGTGTTCCAAATGCTGTTACGTAGAAGTCCAGCTTCAAAACAAAAGGAATCAAGTTTCCAGAAAATATTCCAAGAATGTATAGTTCCAAAAAAAACCCTAAAGGAGGAAATAAAAAGAAATAGTAAAACTATTCCACGTGTTATTTATAATCCAATAAATTTATTTCCTTAAATTATAATAATTAAAAATAATCTGACAACGTCGCCAAATGCGGTTGCCCACGTGAATAATTTTTACTAAAAGTAATTAAGAAAGAAATGTTTTAAATAAGAAAAATAAACATGGAGAAAAGTTTATAACAAAATGAGATATTAATAATAGTATTATATTACTCACCCTTAACGAGGGGTTTTTATTCTCCACGCAAACCACTTGTCAGCCGATAACGCGCAAAAGTGGACCTTATGAACCTGGTGATAAGACAGAAAGAAATAAACACTGGATTTAAAAGAAATAACAGTAATAAATACTGTTTGTACAAGCGAAACGGTTAACTGATGATAATTTAAATGATTAAAACATACCTCTTAAGATTTTAATCCAAGGAATTAACGATAAGTCTCACACAGCGTCGTGTCACAAATCCTTCCAAAGAAGTTAGAATTTCGGGATTTCCAGCAAAATATTTGCTCCAAAAGAATTAACGACCCGCAAATTCTTCAAATTTGGCCGCAAAAATTAATCCTAATTAAAGATGATTATACTAATCATAGATTTCCACGAGCCACAATCACACACGCCGTTGTTAACTTTTTAAGCCGTCCAAGAACACAAGTTCCCCTCCAAAATGAGACGGAAGATCGAAAATACCTAGGAACAGGTCGTAGTCTGATTGGTCAGTACCTCAGCCAATCACAACCGTATATTCAAAAAAATTATTACAAATATAAGTTTACTTATACATAGAGAACGATATAACAACCCTATACCCACATTTTATTATTTAAAACATTTATATTAACCCCCTAAACCTATATTAATGCAAAACAAATAACCGCAACTTCGAGATTCGAATTAAGTTTGGCAATGCTGTCAGAAATCAGTTGTATTTCGATACCGGTGAGCCGCCAGAATTTTAACAAAAAACTCCAACACATAAAAATCGATATCTTTATTAAATAGGTACAAAATTTAAATAGGAATAAATCAGCTAATGTGAGCGATTATACGGGATGAAACGAAATGAAATGAAAGTAAATGTACTAAAGAAAATTATTAACTAATTATATGTATAATATTTGATCTATTTTTTAACGATAACAAACCGAAAATTACAATGAAATTTTAAAACGTAACAACCTTATCCAAAAAAAAAAGTTTACTCTTCGCCTTTGAATGATATTGACGACCTTAAAAACAGAATAAGAGTAGAATGTCGGAGATTAAATGAAGAAACTAACACTAGAATGTGTTTGTAGAGAGGGAGTGGGCAACAGAGCTATTCTGTATTTGGAAGCAAATGCAGGTCATTTTGAACATTTGAAAAGTATTGTTTTAAATTGTTATATTATTATCGTATTAAAAATAAAATATGTTACTTTAAAAAACTTGATAACTTGTGTTCTCAGCTGGTTATTATTTTTCAGAATAAAGCTACTAAAAGTAGGGTTAATCTTGTTTGCTGTTTTTATAGCAACATTTCTAATGAAACTATAGACTTCCATAGCTGAATGCAGAAAAAAAATATCTTCCAGAATTGATAAAAAAATATAGGTATAGTGTGCCATTTGAACAAAAACAGTTGACTATAGTAATTTTAACATATGTTACCACAGAGACGATCTAATAATGTCATTTGATAGAATTTGAGCGGCGATTTAAGAATACATAGGGTTTGTATATCTATTTGTTAAAATAAAAGAGATATACCAAACTNTAAGCAATAGCATAAAATCGATGTAAAATTTCCCTGGGAACACGATGGTGCAATTATTTTTTTGCTACTTGCCGTAGTTTACGAGATATTTGCGAAAAACCTTATTTTTTACGGTTTTTTGACCTTTTGACCCCTTTCCTGACCACCTAGGTCAAAAATTTTTGCGGATTCGGATTCCTGAGGGTCGAATACAATCACCCGGTATATAAAGTCGTTTATACGCATTACCGTTCAGTTTCAAGTAAATTATGTGTTACAAATCCCTTATTTTGCGAGATATTACACGATCGTGTTGAACATAATAAATTTCATCACTCAATAATTCAAAAATAAACTTTTTAAACTCATTAAAGAATATATTGCCAGTCAAGAACAATTATTATGAATTACTATATACCCGAGACGAAGTCGCTATAGGGCAAATGAATGGTTATTGTTGGACAAATTAAAACTCACTCAGACAAAAATCAAGACTGCAAATCTCTTTTAATAATTACGTCAACAAAAACCAAGAATTTTAAACTATTTGGTATCAATTAGATTACGTTTCCCCTATTTAGCGATCTTTATTATTTTATTATCCAAGTCAAGAGTAGGATAAACATCAATAATTAAAAGAACACCATATTTCAAATCATTACCAACGTTTCGGTGTTATTTTACACAAGCCTCTAAGCTCTAAGGGCTCTAAGATACCATATATATTTTTTTAAATTCGTGAAAGTGTTGAAATAATTTAAACAGATACATTTACAGTTATGTATTATTGATCTTGTCACCGTAAAACCGTAAAAAAAATTATATAGCCACCACCAAGTGACAGCTCTAATTTTAATAACAAGATTCACTCACCGAAATTTGATGCGTGTTTTGTCCAACTGACCCGTTCTAAATATTAAGAAGATGATATTTAGATACCTGTATGAGTACCTATAATTCATAGAACAAATCAATACAATTATCTATAAATTATAAGTAGGTACATACACACATATATGAGCATCTAGATATCATCCTCTTAATATTTAGAACGGTTGAGTTGGACAAAAGCCACTTGGTGGTCGCTAGGTATATGATTTTTTTCTTTTTCGGTTTTATGGTAATTGTGACAGGATCAATAATGTATAATTGTAAATGTATTTGTTTAAATTATTTTAACACTAATGAATGAAAACGTTGGCAATGATTTGAAATATAGTGTTTTTTTACTTATTGATCTTTATCCTACTAAAATCTTGACTTGGATTAATTTAGATATCAGCTTAAGTGATCCTACCTACTTTGAGTTAAACAAAAAGCTTTATTATGCTTTATGTTTTATATTTCGCAAATTAAAATAACTGACTAGTTCTAATACTTTGAAAACTACTTACTTTTCTTTGTTTCAATTTCAAGTTGGGGTAGTTCTTTACACGCTATAAAAATTTTTCTCGAATGTAGAAGAAAACAGTTAGAGAGCTGGCAGATATTGGCTCTAATCATTGTAAGACATACTTTAAAAAATGGGAAATAATTAATTGGGCAGGTACCTTATAATACTTTGTATTTCAAAAGATAGTTAGTTAATTTCAGCATTAATTATCACAATACCAGGAATGCTCATTTAATTAGAAATCATCGTTTCGGCTGTTTCTCTGAAGCTCCAGATTCTAAGCGTAATTTTAGAGAAACTTCTATCAAGCTTCCCTATGTCTATCTCAAATGGTCTTCCAGATATTTCTATTAGTTCAAAAAAAGTTGTTTTCGATAGCCTAATTCAAAAATGCCTATTTTTTACATCGTGCCAGCTGAATTATTGATATTTGAAACAGAGATGCCTATCCTTTGTTAAAGTTATTTTAAAAACTTGTTTAATTTTACACAGCGGGGTGAAAATTTATTGTCGAATTTACTTAACTTTGAACCGTCAAAACTTGGTTTCTCTAAATATACCTATTTCTTTCAATTTTTCTGTTATTCGCGTTTTTGTGAAAAGTAAAATATGTAATTCAATTTCTTGCGAGGATGGATGTGAAATTGCTAGAAAACATAAAAAAATTGCTAGAAAAAATGAAATAACCAATATGTCATAACATAAGTCATCATTTGTTGGAAAAAACCGTATTTAAAAGCTGATATCTAAAATTTATTATTTATTGATGGGTAGCACAATGGGATCATAAATAGAACATGCACAATGACGTTAATCAGTAACAATTATTATTAAGTATTTTGATTTGATTGATTTTGATTAAGTATTTTGATATTTATTTAACGTATTTTCATGGTGTTATTTTTTTACTTATTAATTATGATTTAATTGATTTCTTAAAATTCTTCTTAATGTCTTTCTGCTTATTAGTAGTAAATCTCTGTAAATTTGAATATATTAAAAAGGAAAAATATTGATGGAAATTTAACAGACTATGAACATTTAAAGGTTAGTGAAGGATTCAATAGCAATATGAATATCTACCAGACAATAAAAAGAAAAATTAATAAAATTTAAATGAAAATATTATACTCGTATATCCCGTTAATTTTTGTAAATTCAACATTTTTTTTTTTTCATGAAAATAGTTTCAGTGCTTTGAACTACGGTCCTTGCGGACAAAGCTTCCCAAAAGTTTCAAAGCTAGTACACGCATTGTATAGAAGGGTAGTAGGTACGTTAAATGTTAATATCAAAGGAGGATAAGAAATGGCGGTCCATCCCTCCGCCTGGATAAATTATGGATGACCTGTGCATTGCTTATTTATTAATGTGTCTTATTTGTAGTCACATACAGCAAGCATTTGCATAATTAAATATTAATTTATACAATGCATTTTAAAGTAAAGTAACTTTATTTCCATAGGAACCGAAATTGTTCTTGGTAACATATTGCTTGAAATTATTTATTTTAAAGTTTTCTTGTAGTCATCTAATCGTTTTTGAAATTATGACGCAAAAAGATTTATAAAGACTTATAAAACAATTTTTTCTAACCAAAATTTCATAATAAAAACAGATAAAAAATAGAGACACATGTCGCTATACATTAGTTGTTTTCTAAGTTGGTCATAATTTCTGAAGGAGTTGTTACTAAAAACTGTAGAATTTCAACGTCAATAAAGAGAGAGTATGATTTTTAATAATAATAATAATAATAATCTGATTTATTCCCAGAGACAATATGTACAATTGTATGAGGATGTGTCAAAGAAAACCTAAAAACTAATACGACAAGCCATAAAATGCACATAGAAGTAAAAAAAGAAGTCAAAATACACAATTTCATCCAAAATATTAATTCAAGCTATATGGACATAGTTCCAATAAGAAAAATTTCAGTCGTTTTTTAAACAGACATAAGGTATTACAGTCTTTTATGTCACCTGGTAACTTGTTAAAAATCTTAAGGCCCAAACAGATTGGTGAATTTTTAGTGACATTTAGTTTCCTAAAAGGTATATAAAAATCATGTCGGTGGCGGATACTAACCTGACGAGAGTCGATATTATTAATAAATTTAGTTTTATTTTTGAATATATTCACAGTTAATTCAAATATAATAATAAATATTAGAAAAAAGAAATTAAAATTTCATTTTACCTATTTTATTTTAGAAAAAAATATACAACATTTGCTTTATTTTTCAAATAAGTTACAGATTTTTTTTCTTAAAGAATTTAAGAATTAAATACCCACACCTATTAATCCAATTACGAAAATATTGAGTTTTGCAATTCTGTGGTTCTTAGAGACAGAATCTTTCTCCGAAATTGGTTGTCATTTTCCATATTAATTCAGAGAACTACCTTTAACTACTTCCTTAAATCATCAGCCTGACTTTCCTTAAGCTTTGTCAAATATCTTCAGTTATGTTTGAAAAATTTTTTTTTAATTTCATTGTCATACATTTTATAAATCAGCGATATTAGACTAAACAAAGTCCTACAGTTATAACACTGATTAATGTAGAACATATTGTAATGACATTAATATGTTTATTTTCGCAAAAAATGTAGAAAATGTGAATCGAAATAAACAACCTATCACGGCAATCAGGTTATCACTCCATGGCCTATTGCTGTTTTTCAGAAATTCTACTCAGAAATTCATATACACATTTTTTGAGTTTAGTAAAATTTTTATATAAAATCAATTCATAATTTTTATTATTACGAAAATGGAAAATTATTATTAACATAAAAGGCTGTGAAAATAAATGAAAAGAGATTTTAAAACTTTCGCGGACCGTAGAACAAGGGAATGTCAAAGACTCCTAATTACTAAAGACTAAGACTAAAGAATTAAAAGGTAATTCTGTAACTGGCAGCAACTACTTTAAATAAATGGAAAGTGTTACATTAAGTGCAAAATGATCATATAGTTGTTATCTACATAAGGAAAAATCCAATCAAATGCCTTTTTTGGTACATGAGAAAACGATGGTGTCTTTATTTGTGTCAGCAATATTTTATTATATTATTAATTCTCGCTGTGGCAAAAAAAATGATATTAAAAGCTAAACAATTCCTTTTAATTAAATTTTAACAAAATAACATCCAAACCAATTCTCAACTAAGTGTAACTAAATCGTATCTGTTTCCATCCAGTATTCCTCATATCCTATGTATATCATCTCTTATGTATTTTTCTATGGTTTTCAATGATAACAGTCCCACAAAATAAAAAAAAGTATCGGATCTGGTATTCAGACCCCTGTATTTCCATGTATTTTTTCCGCTGAATCCGAATCTGCCTTCAGATTTGGCCCAACTGGTCTGAATTTTTGGGAAAATTAAAAAAAAGGTTCACAAGAAACGTCATTTACGATCGACGAAAGTTATAAAAAATCAAATTATTCTACCAGCTCACTAGACGTATGATTTTTCACTCGTTTAATTCCAATTTATCATCATAGAGTCAGACAAGCTGGTCCAATTTCATTCAAAAACAGAAAATAGATCAAAATGCTTAAAAACGCCATTTTCATGGCATAATTCGTGTTGCAGAGTTCTGGATCCATCTTTTTATCCACCCACCCATTTATGAATTCATACATCTTTCTATCCAGTCGTTCATGCATGAATACGCATATTTATTCATCCACCTGTACCACCTATAAAACCCACCCATCCACCCATCTATCCATCTACTTTTTGTGCTGAGAGATGAGATAACAGCCTAGAAGATTGAGTATGCAATAAAACTTGTAGAATACTCTACTTTCTAAACAAAAGAAAACGATATCTACAAATCATTCTTATTTTTGTTGCTATAACGTGTTCTCTTTTCTTCAAAGGATCTATGTAAAGGGTTACGCTTTCGTTTAGTCCCTCTATTTTTCGTTTCTCTTTTTAACAACCAACAAAAATCGGCCATCTTCCTTGATATCGCTGTTCTATAACCTTCATATCCTGATGAAATCGTTCGCCTTGTTCTTCGCTATAATCTCCAAAATTTTTAGGAAACCAATCCAGATGTGAATGAAGGAAATGCAACTTGTAGTTCATCAAACATCCCAGATCTTGGAAGTCTTTTATCATTTTCGATACAATTTCTTCGTATTTAGGACTCTTGTTGTTTCCTAAAAAAAATTTCGCCCTATATATATACGGTGAAAATTTTCGAATACTTCTGAGGCGAAATTGAAAGAAGGTGTATTCGATGGACCTCAGATTCGGACATTGTTCAAGGATGCAACATTCATCACTACAATGAGCAGCGTTGAGAAGGGTGCTTGGACTAGTTTCAAAGCTGTAGCGACAAATTTTTTAGGAACCAAGAAGAGTCCTAAATACGAAGAAATGATAAAAGACTTCCAAGATCTGGGATGTTTGATGAACTACAAGTTGCACTTCTTTCATTCACATCTGGATTGGTTTCTTGAAAATGTTGGATCTTGGCGAAGAACAAGGCGAACGATTTCATCAGTATATGAGAGTTATAGAACAGCGATATCAAGGAAGATGGGAAGAAAACATGATGGCCGATTTTTGTTGGTTGTTAAAAAGATAAACGAAAAATAGAGTGACTAAACGAAAGCGTAAACCTTTGCTTAGATCCTTTGAAGAAAAGAGAACACGTTATAGCAACAAAAATAAGAATGATTTGTAGATATTGTTTTCTTTTGTTTAGAAAGTTTTATTGCACTCTCAATCTTCTAGGCTGTTATCACATCTCTCAGTACAAAAAGTAGATGGATAGATGGGTGGATGGGTGGGTTTTATAGGTGGTACAGGTGGATGAATAAATATTCGTATTCATGAATGAAGGACTGGATAGAAAGATGTATAAATTCATAAATGGGTGGGTGGATAAAAAGATGGATCCAGAACTCTGCAACACGAGTTATGCCATGAAAATGACGTTTTTAATCTATTTTCTGTTTTTGAATGAAATAGGAGCAGCTTGTCTAACTCTATGATGATAAATTGGAATTAAATCATACTTCTAGTGAGCTGGTAGAATAATTTGATTTTATTTTTTATAAATTTCGTCTATCGTAAATTACGTTTTTTGTAAATTTTGACCTGTTTTTTTAATTTTCCCGAAAACTCAGACCCGTTGAGCCAAATCTGAAGGCAGATTCGGATTCAGCGGAAAAAATACATGGAAATACATGGGTCTGAATACCAGATCTGATACTTTTTTTTATTTTGTGGGGCTGTGTAATTTTTCATAACTCTTCTTCTGTCCAATGTTATTATAAAGATTTATGTTTAATAATAATACAGTTTTTGTACATCTTTGCGTCAATAAACTTACTGCTTAAAATGAAAGAAGGATAAGACGTAACAGTCTTATCCAGCATATTGGATAATTTTGGTTTAGCCTATTACGAACAATATACACATTTCTTTTTTGTAACAAAGGTAATTATTTCATGGCATTCTGATATTCTGTACTGACAAAATCTATTTAGATTAGTATGAAAGATAATGCACCGATAATTTGTTGCTTCAAAATGCTACACTACATATTTACTTTTTCGGAATACTGCCTTCTACTTTTAATTATGAAATTTGCTCCCTGCCCACCATCTGCTGTTGTGGGACGAGACTATGCCGTTTGTTGTAAACCTCGCTTCGTAGGTGAAAATTGTTTTGAAAGATATTTCTGTCTTAAATTTGTTTTCACCACAGCTATTAACAAATTGTAGTTTTGGCCAGGTTACTTATTTTTCAAAGTTTACTTAACAACAAATAGAAAAGGCACTTTTGTTTCAAATCAGTAAACTCAGCCGTTTTCCAAATATTTTGACAAAAATTTAATTATGCACTACTAAAAATAAATTATTACAATATATTATATAAATATTTTTATAATTTCATCTTAATTATTTATAGACAAATTTTTGAAAACAATTTTTATCGATTTAAAACAAGAGTATCTCTTTGTTATTGTTCAATTTTCCGAATTCCCTACGCCTTCTGGATCGTTTATGACTTTTATTTCAACACCAGCGAATTTTATGTAAAATTGTATGCTTTGAAAAATTTCATTAGAACACTTGCCTGTAATGAAAATGAAATTAGCTTTTCAATTTATTCTTTATAAAGTTATAAAATCTCCGTTGTCTACTCTCAGGTATCGCCTTTACCGACTATGCCTCTGTTATAAGAATACTTAAACTACAGTAAACATTTAAAATTAATTCGTAAATGGCCTTTGAAGTCTGTGACGAATTTGCTTTGATCGATAATCTGAAGACGGCCTTTCAACACAGAATTTCAATAAGAAAAAATTGCAAGGAGCAAGGTCTGGCGAGTAAGGAGGGTGAAGGAGGACAGTAATCTGATTTTAGGCACAGAATTAACGATTTGACAAAGCTGAGTGTGCAGGCGTATTGTCGTGCGGCAATAACCATTAGTTGTCTCGTCACAACTCTGATCTCTTTTTGAGACCTTTTTCAGGTAACCGTTGTAAAAAGCCTTAATAGTAAATACGGTTCACTGTTTCACCTTGAGGTAAAAATTTAAAATGCACAACTCCATTAAAGTGGAAAAAACAGTGAGCATCACTTTGACATTGGATCGAGACTGGTGCTTTCTTGGGGCGTGGAGATCCTTTGCCAATCCACTGTGATGATTGAAATTTTGTCTTAATGTTGTAGCCGTAAACTCAGCTTTTGTATTCCGTTATGACCCTTTGAATAACTATTTTGTTAAAGGAGTTTCTGCTGTTTTTGTAAAACTCGAGTTATTGGAAAATGTGCTGTTATTACTCAGAGCTAACATGTGGTTTTTGCATGATGGCTCTCCACCACATTTCACTGTAAACATCCGGCAGTATCTGAATCAAAGATTCTCTCGACGATGGATCGGTAGCGGGGATAATCTTCCTGTTAATTGGCCTGAACGTTCACCAGACTTAACACTTTGTGACTATTATCTTTAGGGCACTCTGAAAACAATAGTGTATGCTTCCATACCTAACACTAAGAGTTGTGGAAGCATATCCAAAATGCCATAAATGTTTTAAAAAAATAGCCTTTAAGAACGGCAAAGGGTGTCCTTTAACTTTTTTCGACGAATTAAACTTTATTGTAGAAACAATGATGGTCATTTTGAACAGTTATAATAAGTTGTGCTAGATTTAATAACATCAACTTTGTTACTTTTGTCTCTTGAATTTTTTATTGTATTTGATTGTTTTTACGAATTATTTCAATAAAATTAGGTAGTTGTAAATAACTCTAATTCGTCGTATGTGTGTATATCCATATTGAAAAATGAAGTAACATATGGTATATCTTATCGTAATAAACACTCATTAAGAATTGGCAGGTACAATGACTTAAAGCTCAAACTGAAATTACAGTCAACCTACAAAATCAATGACTACTAGCACATGGTTAGGTATTGTAATATAGCAAGATAATGTAGACATGTAAAAAATATTTTTTTTTTACCCAAACCGCTCATTTAATCCAAATTAATTTTACAAGGGGTCCAAAAACTTCCAAATGGTATCACCTATCAAATAAAAAATAGTTGTCATTATTGCCTGAAAGAGAAAAAAAATATGAACCATATCAATTTTGTAGGAATTGTAAATTTTAAAAAACACTATGTATAACACCAAAATTTGTAGATTGTTCACACCCCAAAAATAATCAAAATCGATTAATATGTATTCGAGTTATTTACAAAATTCAAATAAAATTCACGAACTTTGAGGCCATCTAGCAGCCAAACGAAGCGATTTTGGATATAGGTGAACTAGCCTAAATCTTCCTATTTCGAGTCCACGAACCTGTGGTCTTTAGTTGTACACGTTATTCTGGGACACCCTGTATATGTATATTTTTTTGTTCCGAATCACCCTGTTAGAATCCTTTCTTTCGTGCCCTCTCGTCTGATTTTGCTGAAATATGCTGAACTCATTAAAATATATTAATAGTAATGAAGGCAATCTACTACTTTAAAATTAAATAAAAAGGTTGAAATAATTCCCTATAATTCAAGACGATAATGAAAAATTATGAATTATGGTTTTCCCTTACCTATTCTATATCCATCCTCCAATAATGAAAATCTCAAAAATGTCCTCGAAGTGCTAATGACTTGCGCCTCGAATATGAATAAAAGTTAGCAGACTCGAGGGCTCTCACGTTACACCTGCTGCATTGTTTGGACTTGGAATTAAGTGCGTAGCGCGTTAAGCCATTTTTTTGTTAACGTGATTTATAAGGCCTTACCACGCCAACTTTCTGTCCATATTCGCTCTTGTAAAGTAAATGCGAGAAGTTAATGGCTTCATTTGTTCAGAATGCGATTTTCAAACATTTCTGACATTGTAATGCTAATACTGAAATATTTTAAAACTTATCGTTCGTGGGTTATTTATTTACTACTTATTTATTTACCTAATAAATAATTTTTAATGGCAGAATAAAATGACATAAGCGGTACGTTTTCTAAATGAGAAAATTTCGTTTGGCTCTCAATATTGACACAATAAAAGAAATTCTATATAATCAAGCGATTGAATAGAAATAATTTTTAATTTTGTTTTTAACACAACACAACAAAATAAAAGAACAAAATAGGTAGTTTCCACCCCTTAGACGAGTACGGGCAAAGCAATTGAGGGCTGTTCTGCTCAGTGCACTGCGACCATTGCGCAGTAACACCAACAAAAATATGATCTCCCACATCTTCCTCCACCCCATCCAGAGTAGTTTTCACACCCTCTGGGGGTTGGTTCTTTGTCTGTGTTCACCCTTCTCACTATATCTCCTTTGCTTTCTCAAGGTATTGTAAGCTAGAATCTTTCATGACGCAGATCTATGTCCGGAAGGGAATAGAAGTAGAAGGGGTACCAACCCTTTCGGGGGAAGCCCTTGGCAGTAATAGATGAGAGCACGAGGGTTGCAAATTACCCATTCATACTCCATTCCGTAATGATATTGATATTCATAACTTTACCCCTATTTAAGGGATGTTTTTGGCTCTACACACAAATTTGAGGGGTATACGATTTTTACCTCGGATTCGGATTCAGCGGTGAAAAATACATAGGAATACTATGATCAGTCATGCAGATTACGACTTTTTTTTGTGCGGCTGTGTTATTTATAAGTTTTCCGGAATCCTACAAAAACATCTTTCTTCTCTATTTTTAAATCTTATGAATATGCAGCATTAATTCAATCCGTTAAAAATGTCAACTTATTTGGAAATGATTAACGGCGAGCATAAAAAATTTAGACCATTTCATCAACACACTTCCATTCCATGAATTGGTGCTTACATATTCCTTTACTGTTAGAACGAAGAACTAGGGGTAACATGATATTTACAATAAACTTCTAGACGATAACTGACAACAGACGAATATTCTTACTTTAAACCCTTAATAGAAATAATAGTAGTTTAGTATTTCTAAATTCATGTTCTCGTTAATATATATATGTGATATTGAACTTTCGGTATAAATTTTTGTTTTTTAACATCTGTTTTGGAAATTCTGTACTTACGAGTTTAGTAATAACAAAAATTATATACAGGGTGTAAATAATAAGTTTAACCAAATATTAATGGCGTATTCTACAGATGAAAATAATCAAGTTTTGCGCTATAAAAATATTTGACAGGATGTTTCCCTACGGAGATATAAGGTATTAAAAGTTTGAAATATTTATATCACTTTTCCTGTAACTTCACTGGCAAAAAAGTTTGAGATATAAAATTTGGGGGATGACAATTTTTTAGTAGGTACTATTTTTTCATGGATAACTTATTCCAAAATATACTCCAGTGACATAGTTATTGGGGGAATAGGGGACCTCTTTTGAAAAAAAAACATCGTATGCCACTGGTTTTTTAAATAGTTTTAAATGTTTTTAAAATGTACAATCAATTTGTGGCGATATAGTATTCTTGTAAAGTATTCGTAAAATTTACTGGTTTTTAGATAATTGGGAAATCAAAAAAGAAGAGACTTAAGTACCTAGGCTGCTATTTACCATATTGATTACTAAATCTGTAACAATAAATTCAATACCTAATATTTTAACACTACTATATACGAGGCATATCCACAAAGTAAGAGTCCTCAGTTTTTTCTACATATAAACACTTTCAGATGAGAGAAAAGGTGTAAATCAGAAGGTGCCAGGTCAGGGCTATGAGCGGGGTGGTTGATAATGAATCCAAGAACTGCTTTGTGGCGTTGGCAGTGAGCGGACGTGCATTGTTATGCAACATGCATACTTCCTTCGTTAGCATTCCCCTTCTTTCGTTCTAGTCCTCCATAGTGTTTTCAGGATTTCCGCTGGGGTAAAAAGTAAATGTGGGGAATCCCATTATGGTCCCAAAAGACAGTTGCCATGATTTTTAGGGCCGAAACAACGGTTCTGAATTTTTTTCGCTGATGGTAAAGACATAAGTCGTCATTGCATTGATTGTTTCTTCGTCTCAGGGGTACAGTGGACCAGTCACGTTTCGTAACCAGTCACAATACAGTTAAGGAATTGTTCACCTTCCAATTACGAGCTGGCGAGAAACTCCCGTGAAGATGCGATTCTGTTGACTTTGTGTTGATCCGTAAGCTGTTTTGGTATCACCTCGCACGCAGTTTTCGATAACCAAGTGTTTCAGTAATGATTTCATGGAGAAGAGGTGTAGAGATTTATGGAAACATCTCGTCCAAAGTCAATCGACGGTCGTCACGAAACATTTCTTCGGTCCTATTCACTATCTCGTCAATCACGATTGAGGGACGCCTACTACTTTGTTCATTATCCAGCTTTAACTCACGACACCACTTGTACATATTACTTCGATTCATCACACCATCCCCATAAACCATTTTGATTCCATTAAATATCTAGCACGGCGCCTTTCCCTTTGCAAGAAGAAACCGGTTTATGCTCCTCGCCTCGCTGCTGGTGGGATTCAGAATTGCGGCACTCATTTCAACACGCCACCACAACAACAGTTTTCAACTGACAGAGACAAATGAGCGCGCCTTCTGCTTCCAACACCTTAGCATTGAATGCACTGTTGCCAACTTTGTCGAAAACAAAAACCACAGAGCATCAGCGTCTTAGTACTCTTACTTTATGAATATACCTCATACAGGTAGGATAGATGTTTGAAAAATTGAGAAACTAAATATAGGGTATATGACTTCGGCTATACTGAAAAATAAAAAAGAAACATACTACGTAACAAGATTAAATTTCGTATTAATACACAATGCAATAATTGTTAATATTATTCTGTTAGATATAAAAATAGAAGATTTTAAAGAAAAATTTTTGAAAACAGCATTTTAACGAATTAAGTTTTCTTTTTAACCTATAATAGGTTTTTGAAAATACGATTTTTTTTTTAAGTGGCAACGGATTTATAAATAAACATTTCTTCAAAAGATAAGTTAATTAAGCCAGTCCTTTCCTGGTATAACTGACATACATAACCACCTACATAGTAAATTGATGTAACTATTGTAGGAGTGACTTTCAGTTTGAAACTACTAAATTAATCTAAGCAGTTTCAAACTCTTCGCCCTTAATGACGTATTTTGCCTACACAGTAAAGTTTCATTGTACTAGGAACTGAAAATTAATTTGCAATTTGCAACATTAAACGAATTCATTTTCTTGTTATAATGCTCGGTAACAAGTTTTTGATGTAATTATTTTTCTATTTCTTTTTTAAATATTAAAATTTTGCTTTGTACACATATTTTGAGTTTCTTGCTCTAAATATTATTAAAATGAACTGATTGAATGACGTTACTTGGAGAGAGTATTCACAAACAGGTTGTTTTAGTTTTTTTTGTATACACCATATACCATTAAAGGCTATCAAAGTCAGAATTTCAAAATTACAGGACACGCTGGAAAACTCCTTTCTTTGTGACCATATAGAAAAATTTCCTCCCTACTTTTTTCTAGAATTTCATATTTCAAAGTACTTGAACCAGCGACAAACAAATTTATGCACTTGATATTTTTTTTCAAATTTTCCAAAAATGAAACATTTTTTTAATCAAATTTTCGAAATTATTTCAGTAGAGATAACAATTGAAACAAATATTTTCATTTGATATCACAGTATCCTACTGTCATTTTACAAAATTAAAAAAAATCAGATTCTCAAGTTATTATTCACATAAGAAATGTTCCCTCGTACTTTTTGCACATCAACTAGTAACAAAAAGCAGCATCTGGCCTTTTTACTTGACTTGACTTGATACTTTCCTTGACTTTCAAATTTACAATGAAATTCTGATAATACATTTTGTTAATTAACTTTCCTATATTATTTTAGTAGTGACAATATTTGAACTACTATGTTTTTGTATTTCAATTCGAGGTTGAAAAGCTGATTGGAAGAATCTGTTATCAGGTTATTATTATTATTATTATTATTATTTAAAAGTTGAAGAAGGTGCGACTAACAAAATCAAATCAATTGTCTTCGTCGCAAAGTCATGAGTCTACTTCCAATCTTTTCTATGAACTAATAAAAAAGAAAGGCCAAAAAAATGAAAATTTTGCAACCTTTCCAATGGAATTTTGGAATTTAATGATTCAATAGCTTGAGTCTGGATATATGATTTTAAAATTGTTAAAACGACCAGGAATTGTATTTCTTATAAATAACGTAGATTTTGTATATTTATCTGTTTAACACTTATATAAATATACCAGGGGATTCCATTTTATAAGCCAAAATAAACAAAACAATTTTAAATAAGCCTTTATAGAAACCCAACATTATCGATATCAAATTTGCTGAAAAAAAATCAATTTCTTCAAAATAATTCACGAATTCGTAATGGTATATATAAAATTTTAATTAACTGATTAACACACACAAAAGCTAAATCTAAATGAGTTTGTTATATAAAAATTATACATATTCAAAAGCTAAATCTATACCAAACCTTTCACTCATATCAAACTTATCCATCACTCAACTTAGGGTGCCCTCATCTCCTTCTCAATTCTGGTATTCAGAAATGTGCCCTAAATATGTGCAAATGTGCCCTAAAAACTAAATTCAGAGACTTCCCTAAATCTATACAAATCTTTCACTCACATCAAACTTATGCTTCACTCAACGTAGGGTGCTCTCATCTCATTCTCAATTCTTGTATTAAGAAATGTGTATAAATGAGTGACTAACTTGAGTGTGCATCAAACCACAAAGTACTACTCAAATATTACTAAAAATATGTCATCAGTGGAAACCTAATGTCATAGTTTTTGTTGAATTTGAATAACTCACGTTGAAAATATATAGATATATACATAATAAATTACACTTAAATAATAAATTAGTTCATTTTCTCTACTGTGTACTTCATACAGAGTAGAATGAGTAGTAAGCGTCATTTATGACGTATGTAAGAGAACTAATTTCTAAAAAATTACTATAATTTATATAGCGTTCACATACAGAATACCTTAATTGAATACCTGGACTTAATTATTTGTAAAATATACAGCAAGAATATTATGAAACCACAAAATTAATAAATCAGGAACATATAAGCACACGTCAGACACCACTAATATGTCACTAACCTAGCACTCATTTGTGAGAGCGATTTCAGTACGATTTAAGTGACTCATTAAAGTAGAATTGTTTATGAATACGGTTAGAGTGAGTTTAGTATGAAAGGCCCAAATTCATAAATCTCACTAAAATTCCACTCACACTTATCAATTCTTTAGCAATTTACTCTATATAGATTACAGAAGAGGTCACGTTTTCTTTCAATCTTAAATTGTACCTATTTTACAAACATATAAATTTTGGAAACATTTAGCTGCAACCATGAGCGAAAACTCTCTTAATGCTTGGTAAAAGCTTACAGAGTTTTGCAAGAAGCGTGAACATAATAAATAAATCTTGACAAGAAAGGCAATAAAGCAGAGGAGGAAGCACATAACAGAATGGGTATAGAGCTACCACCACCAATTTCACGGAAGTCGGACGTGGACTCGAACGCTTCACACAAGTTTTGTCAGTCTCTCTGGAGATGACCCAGTTGTAGATACTAATAAAAGTCATCCCTAGCTGCGCTGCGATATTTTATGGATGTGGTACTTTAGTAAATTAGTAATAAAAGGGCAATAACAAATAATTCTTTTCTTCCAGAGACAGTTAAGTTTTACGATGAAAGGAGTTTAAACACAAAACTCATTAAACGAAATTCAATTCTGCACGGTAATACTTGTTTGCCTTCTTTAAATGTTACGAAATCCGTGTGCCAATACAAACATTAAAAGGCGTTTTTGTACAAAATTTTCAACATACAGAATATAGAATTTGTACAACAATACCACTGTTGAGTATAATGTTTATCGAAAAAATAACAAACTACAGTTTGTGTCATATATTACCAAAAAATTTAATTTAAAATGTACTTAGCTTTACTAAAATTTAATGAAATTTCATTCATTTGAAGTTTCGTGATTATCTACGATTTTCTGTTCTTATAACTTTGAGTGGGAGTCATATTTTTACAGAGGTGTTCTTTGACCTTGAAACATGTATAAATAGTTTATTTTTTCAAATTCAATTTGTTTTTATCCTTTATTTCTTAATTTTCTTATCCCGCCTCTGGACCAACTAGTGTAACTTCAAAGTACGGCGAGCTTTAGTCGCAGAGCATGCACAATTAGAAACAGGGCTGTGAATTGTTGTCAAATCTATTTTTTACAGAAAAAGTTAGGTATTAAAAAGTAAATTTCCACAACACTCGCCATAAGGTTTGGCACGTTACTTTTGTTAGGTGGGTGTTCACCACGAGTTCTACCATCCTATATAAACTAAAGTTTAATTATTATTTTAAATGAAATAAACTATAAAATAATATTTAACAACTAACCTTGCAGCAAATTCAAACAGTAATCAATAATTATAAATGAAATACAAAAAATAAATAATCTATTTACTCACCTGATCTTTATAATATAAGACTTAAAATTTTGTGGCAAATCTTCGAGTAGGTACTGGTAGCAGTATTCTCTTCCACGGCTTTTAAAATTTCTGATTCAAAGATCCCATAGTCTATGTTGAAACGATCTGACAAACAATTTCTTATTCGATACTTATACGATACGTACCAAAATCAAATATCTCGAAGAAGAATTAACGAATCGTTTTACATTTTTTTAAAATTAATGCTTATTGATGCAGATTTAGGGAAAATTATTGCGAATGTCATCATCCCCTATTTTAGGGGTGGAAATGATGGGTGAATACGTGAAAAAAGTGAAAATCGATTTTCTTCGTTTAAAAATCTTATATCTTCGATAAATACAGTGAAATTAAGACACATTTTGGTGGAATCAATGCTCAAATGAAACAGGTTAAGGAAAAATTAATGAAAATATTTTTATCCCTATTTTAGGGGTGGAAGTGAGGGGTGAGGGTGTGGAAAAATGAAAATTAAAGAAAAGATGCTTAAAAGGTTTTTGTTGTCGCTGAACACGAATAAAAGCATCACTAAAACAAAAAACTCATTTTCAGGAGCTGTTTTTATTATCCCCTGATTTAGGGGCAGAACTGAGGGGTGGGGGATTGAATAATAAAATTCATATGAAATATTACCAGAGTCTTTCAATTCTTTGTTCTTAAATAACATGGTAGACCATTTTCTTATCATCTGTAAATTTCAGGGTGATTTTTCATTATCCCTTACCTAAGGGAAATGGCAAATTGGGGTTAGGGGTGGAATGTAAAAAGTTAAAGAAGGTATTTGTTGAGGGTTTTTGTGGTCCCTAGATACGTAAAAGTTTATTTTTTCGTCGTCAAACTTTAAGTGTAGCTTTTTATTAGTCCGTGCGTATCGTCACTGATCACTGAAATAAATATTGGAGTGAAGTTATCCACACATTTCCAGCCACGATTTATGACACATGGTACATTGAAAGTGAGATAGATGGACCAGCAGATATGGGCGGGGCTAGATATGCGCATGCGCTGTATACGCAATAAGCGCATAATGTAATTAATTAATCATTTTATGATGAAATCAGAGATATAAAATACGTCAATATAATTTGCCCAATACATGGGAAAATCGAGTAACTAAATTAGTTTAAAAATGAAGTCAGCATCTCTTTAAAATAATTCAAATTTAATAAGGAATTAGCGCCATAAAAGAAATTTTTTTCTCGAGTTGTTTTAACGGTGTCACGTGCTCGCTCTGGAAATATAAAAATATACACCCCGTACTAATACCCCACCAAGGGAAATGATTGTAACCAGCACCAGATCCGGGTAGCACCCCTCTGAATTAATTTAATAATAATAAGAAATTAGCGCCACAAAGGAATTTCTTTTTCTCGAGTTGTGGGAATGCTGCACGTGCACACTCGGAAAATATCTAAATATAGGCCCCGTACAACTACCTCACCAAAGGAAATGATTGTAACCAGCACCAGATGCGGGTAGCACCCCTCTGAATTAATTTAAAAATAATAAGAAATTAGGTGGGGTAGTTGTACGGGGCCTATATTTATAGATTTTCCGAGCGTGCACGTGGCGGCGTTCCTCCAACTCGAGAAAAAAATTTTCCTTTGTGGCGCTAATTTCTTATTATTTTTAAATTAATTCAGAGGGGTGCTACCCGGATCTGGTGCTGGTTACAATCATTTCCTTTGGTGGGGTAGTTGTACGGGGTCTATATTTATAGATTTTCCGAGCGTGCACGTGGCAGCGTTCCCACAACTCGAGAAAAAAATTTTCTTTTGTGACGGTAATTTCTCATTATTTTTAAATTAATTCAGAGGGGTGCTACCCGGATCTGGTGCTGGTTACAATCATTTCCCTTGGTGGGGTAGTTGTACAGGGTCTATATTTATAGATTTTCCGAGCGTGCATGTGGCAGCGTTCCCACAACCCGAGAAAAAAATTTTCATTTGTGACGGTAATTTCTCATTATTTTTAAATTAATTCAGAGGGGTGCTACCCGGATCTGGTGCTGGTTACAATCATTTCCCTTGGTGGGGTATTAGTACGGGGTGTATATTTATATATTTCCTGAGCGAGCACGTGACACCGTTAAAACAACTCGAGAAAAAAAATTTCTTTTATGGCGGTAATTCCTTATTAAATTTGAATTATTTTAAAGAGATGCTGACTTCATTTTTAAATTAATATAGTTACTCGATTTTCCCATGTATTGGGCAAATTATATTGACGTATTTTATATCTCTTATTTCATCATAGAATGATTAATTAATTACATTATGCGCTTATTGCGTATACAGCGCATGCGCATATCTAGCCCCGCCCATATCTGCTGGTCCATCTATCCCACTTTCAATGTACCATGTGTCATAAATCGTGACTGGAAATGTGTGGATAACTTCACTCCAATGAAATAAATAACTTTATAAAATTATACACCACATAAAGGCACTTTATGTATAACCTTACCCAAACCGATAAAGTCGAAAACTAAACAAATATGTAACCAAATGAAACAGTGCAATTTCCGGCCATTCCTGTTTTAATCAGGTGCGAGGACAGTCGACTCTTCCGCGCCTTCAAAGGCATGCCGCAACAGAACAGCGGTTTTGTAGTGTTCAGTCACATTAACGTATTAACAAAAGATATGGTGACTTTAAAATAACAAGTGGTTGTAATATTAAATAAATGTTTTTTGTCAAAATTATTTTTAATTTTGTTTTATTGTCTAACAGTTTATGAAAAAAAAATTACAATTGGTAACGTAGCTATGTACCAATAACAATTAATATTTAATAAATCATGTAAAATTTTTTGTTTTTTTTTTAGAAACGATAGAATGTTTTGTTTGATCAGTGGTATCAAAGAAATATGGTGACTTTAAAATAACACCTTGCGAAGTTATACAAATACAATCTGTTTACTAAATGGTTTTTCATTTTCACAACTCACAATGATTTTAAAACAAGTGGCATGTGCCCCGGTTTACGCTACTCAGTGGCAAGTACACTATTCAAAAAGCAATCAACTTGCTCCTTGGTAAATACTTGCGATTTTTTCGGTACATATCCCTCATATTGTCTCTTGAGAAAAGCACGTAATTTTGGATATTTGCTTATATCAATACCTTTTTTTTATCCAACGTTGACCGCAACATTGAATATTGTGACCAAAGCGTTGACGGCTTAATTTTATTTGCTAGGTTTGAGAAATACACCATCAATAAATCTTACAACCTTTTTCGGCAATGTTTTTTCTTTACACCAATCCATAAAACGTTGGTAGACACATTCATAAACTCGAAATTTCTTTGGGAGAAGATCCAAAGAAACCTCTTTCGCCCACTCCAGTATCTCCTCATGTACACCTAAATCTTCATTAGATTCCATTTTTACTGAGTTTTCAGCAAATTTAACCACAAACAATCACAAATGAACTCAATTGGCAATATGGCGACTAATGTTTGACAAAATGTCCATGACTACATCGATATATCCTACTTACCTATTTTGCTTTATTATCCAAATTTGGTTTGAATAATTTCAAAGAAGAAATTAATACTTAAATGGGGGATACTGGTTGGAGAAGGAATAGCATGTTTTATTCGGATTAAAAGTGTCTCTTTTGTCTAGCAATTTTGCATTCGCTCGGCTACGCTACGTTTCGCCTCGCAAATACAAAATGCTTGCCACAAAAGTAACACTTTTATTCTTAATATAACAACATACTATTTTCAGTAGCAGTCATAATTTTTTGAGAAAGCTGAGAATTACATTTGTCACGTTGAATCCCACTCAAAATTTCGTTACAATATCTTCATTTCTTGAAAATATGTTGTTGAAAATAAATACATAATGAAAACGTTGCGTCATTTTTGATATTGTAGTATAATTCTATATATTGTATTCAAAATTGTTGTTCGTAGGTATCATTGTCAGGTTGGTTATTGGATATGTATTTTAATAAACAAAAACATCTGTTGACAACACTATGACAGCCATTTAGGGGTACCAGATATAAGAAACACAAATTATGTTATCATTATTTAAATACGTTGTCGTATTGTGTACATATTAGAAGAAAAATAGTTTTTAAAATTCCAGTTACTATCTTGTTATTCTTATGGGTTTAGATAAAAATAATATGTTTAGATCTCTACGAGTTAATTTTCGTAAACCCTTATTGTGTAGGTTTCTATTTTCGTGTGCAAGTTTTATGGTTTTATAAAAAAAACACATTTTCTTTAAAAAAAGTTTTAAATAAATAAATATTGATTTTTAATCATTTACACGGAATATACCTCAAGGAAATGTGTACTGCATTAGTGAATAAGACCGTAAATATTAAATCCATAATATACACCTAACGTCTTGATTAAATTACAGCAACTGCGAAATACTGCTTTTTCTGCACGTTTCTTATAACTTCATTTGTGGGAGATAAGTTAGGCCATTAAGGCACCTGATACCACTTTATTACTCAATTAGTTTGTGGTTGGAAGTACTATGCTTAGAGAAAAACTCTTTACTGCTGCAAAATTGTTATTATAGTGTTATTATTTTAACGGATAAATTGTGAACGTATGATAGTAGTAATAGAAAATTTCTTATAGTGATAAGGAGACTAAGTTTTATCTTAAAAAAATATTATTAGCCATTACATTCTAATAGGTATATGAGTAACCATCTCTGCATCTGTAAAAAGGCATCGCTAATATAAATTTTGGTCTCACTCTTGGCATACAAATGAGAACTGTTAAGTTCAAAATTGGCCCGTCTGGTAATTCTACTGACAAATAATGATTTTACTAGATATTGCCGGTGTAATCTAAAGCTGAGTGAGACTGGGATACCAGCTCGTAGATTGTTGTCTACAATATCATTAGCTAAAAGCATATTTTTATTCAGTTATTTTAATGGTACACCTCAAATGCTGTAATAGTTTTTCTAATTTTGTTTTCTTTAAACGAAAACTTTATGAAAATATCTTTGTACTTTTAGCTATTACAAAAAATTTACGGAATGCAAAAAGGCGAATTTAACACGTTCCTCCATAGCGCCTCTATTCCTTAAAAATTAAAAGAATTATTAACAGTATTCTGAAATAATAATAATTATTTTTTTTTTTTTGAAGAATGACATCTATATTTTCCTCTAAGTATTGTAAAATTTAATTTTTTAAGTCTGCAGCATTATTTGTAATATTTTTTATTTTCTCTAATTTCCAAGATTCTACTATTTATTTTGTCAAAATACTTAGGATTGTTATTATATTGGACACTATCAGTACACTAAGACCTTCTTGACTGATTACTAATCGGTCACAGATCATTGTTTCTGAACAGTTAATTTTACTTGTGGTATGCGATTGCTCACTTGTAAGGAGCCAATTTAGAAAAAATGTTTATGATTCATTCTCAATAAACACAGATAATCTAAATTTAATATTTGTAATTGAGTTTTTGTAAGAAGATACAAGTAGAGATGTTATACTAATAGTATTACAGGAAAAGTTAGTTCAAATTACAAATAACCATTTAACAGCACGATGAACAAAAATGTCGTTTATAACAACATTGAGCAAGTACCAAATTGGTAAATAACTAATACGAAGACTTCGGAGCGCAGGACTGATGCATGCCGTTCAAAGAGCAAACGCTGAAAATGTTGGTTAGCACAATCCATTCGAAATTACCTTTGAATGGATTGCGCAATATTTGATCGTGATACCAGTTATTTCATATAACCAAAGTTCCCGCAGGAGGGCCAGATTAGTTCTTTCTTTTTCAAACCTCCGACATAAAATAGCATTAGCCTTAGTATACAGGAAATTGACTTTCAAAACCCTAATTAATTTTTTTCCTTGAAGTTGAAAAGTCCTCTGTGTCTGGCACTACCCTCTCCGTTCGTCTCTTCTAGCTCCATGGGTCCAACCTGTTGCTTTTTGCCCAATAATGGCCTTAAGGGAGGGCTCACTCTAATTTACTGCGGAAGTTTTGCAGGGGACCCCTATGCTGAAGTTTCCGAAATTCTTCCTTATAACCTTAGCGGCTTTCCTCATATACATTCCCCTCACCTGCCTTCTTTGCCCTCTGTTTTGCTAAAGTGGAGATTTCCTCTAGGGATTCCTGGTTCATAGAGAAGTTTCACATCTGCTCCATCTCCATGGGGTATTGCCCAATAAAGCTTCCTTTGACCGGTTTAGGATCCTTGACTCCTTCAATATTTACCCATCGTCGTCAGATACAAACACCGAGCAGGCCATCAGCTCTGAAGGTCTTGAGTATTGCATTCTAACAAGGCCTCAACGTGGGAGCCGCTCACATAAGTCATTCTGTTCTTAATGAAGTCTTCTTGGGGTCCAACTTCACCGGTCAACTTCTAGGCCATAACAATGGAGTTCTGGACAACTTTTAGCTCCTCTGGCTCTATCTGTGCCTCCGAAAATCTTTCACTCACCACTGTCACCCTCTCGGAAGACGATGCAGCCTTGAAGTATTGCTCCTCCAATCGCGATCTCTTCATTAGGGGTTTTGACTGAGTTGGGGTGGTTCCCTATTTTCTTGGCCACTTTTATGTCTTACCAAACTTCCTGTAGTCTTTTTAAAGTTTTCCTTGACTACAACTTTTTTGGCTGTAACGTAATCAAGTCCTTCTTTAATTGGCACATAAAAGTCAGGTACCATTAGAGGCAGCGAACAGTTGAGCATTTTATACATTCTCTTGTTATTTCGTCGATCTCTTCAAAGGACTTGGTTTTAAAGTTCTCTTTTCTCTTTCTTAACTCTGAGGAAGTACTAACTGACTTGGACGGCTAATACAGCCTTGTTGAGCTTTCGCCATCGTCTCTCTTTCTATTAGTTTTCTTTCTGGATCCACTTTGATCCTACGAGTAGCCAGAGAAAAACTGGACTTCCCGTCCAGAGTTCCGCATAAAGAAGTATGACTGCTTACAAGAGGTAATCAGCTACCATTCAGCCTTCAGTACGCTTTCTTCATATCTTGGCAAGGATAGTTCTGTATCAATTTGACATGGCATTTCAGTCTCTCCACGATAAGATATGATACTACTAAATAACAATATTAATCGAGTATTCCTAATTAGGAACATATTCCATAGTACCTACGTCTGTTTGGCCCCACTATGATGATTGAGTTTACGTTAAATTTCTTTAATACACTTTATTGAATTTACTTGCCACACTTCTTCATTATACAATTTCAAAACCATGCAGATAATTACAAAGTAAATAACAACACAAATGATAATTTCTGTTATGTCTTTTGGTAGCAGAAATTAATTTTATAATTTTTAACCCGGTGGGTATGAAAATTTAGGTATTGACCTGAATATAAAAGCAGCATAATTATTTAAGAGCCTTTGGGTTAAATGAATATTTTATTTGTTTTTCCTTAGCAACATTTTTTATTCAGTTAATCAACTCAGAATGTAACAGCTGCTGTATTTCAATTTTCCGTCTCAGTAAATTTATTTCGGATTTGGTTTTCATATGCAAAGAGAATTCACTGTTAACATGAAAAAGACCACGGATTAATAAATACACCGATATTCAGTACGTGATAAAAATACGAGTGTGTATAATAAACTTGAAATTTGTTGAATGCCTGTTAAATTGCTTTATTACAAAGTTGATCTTGGAAGATATACTACTACTAATTTTATAATTGTATTCAAAACTCAGAAAGATAAACAAGTATTTCGCTTTTCAATTATCAAGGGATATAAATTTAAAATGTATGCTTTATGGACAAATCTCTTTTACTTGGCCGTATTAATTTTTTTAATTAAATAATTATCTATAGACATTGCTCATATCTCTCTCGGTTGTTTGGGGAGTTTGATAACATTACATTAAGGCAACCTATCCAGTATGTGTGTACTAAATTTAATTTGACTATCTTCCTTAATTTGGAAAATGTAGCGAATAGTAAATTAATGATTTTTTTCACACTGTGCCTCGAATATTTTTGGAAAAAAAATCAGATTTATTTATTTTCAAAAGACTATAGCATCGTATGACACAGAAATTATTGCTGAAGTTATTGTTAAACTTCAGTAAAATACAAGAATTCTTTTTTACATAGCTAATTTTAGAGGATGATTTTATTTGCGAAATTAATTGATTCACGAACGGTGACCAAAAGTGAAACCTCATATCCTTTGGTGAATTTTAAGGGGAGTCTTTCCCATAAAGTTTTTATCTAGGATTCTTCGTTAAAAGGATACGGTATATTAAACTTAAAAAAAAATTTTTAATTTTTTTTTTAATAATTTAAAATTAAGTGAAATAATTTGACATTGGGCATACGTATTTATGTAAAGTGTCGAAAATCTGAGTCCTTTTTCTAAAATTTAGATGCTTCAATAGCGGAGATACAGGGAATCCGTGGCATATTTTTCTAAATAAAATAGTACGCCACTGCTTTACGGTAACAATCATGATATTTTCGAATTCGTCTTTCAATTTTCTACAAATTACTACACTCTTTTGTTTATAGAAAAATGTCAGATTTTATTTTTGAGTAAAACTTAAAAAACTAATTGAAAACACCGAACCTCAATCCACTGGATTTCTTTTTGTGGGGTGCTGTTAAATGGCTGGTTGTAATACCAGTGAACAAATTAATACGCCTGGACAGTTAGAAGAAAGAATAAATAGAGTTTTTCATCAGATTCAAGCAACAATAAATTTCGAAAAAATTACATTTTCGTTAATAAAAAGATGTCGCGCCTGTGTTCGTGGAAATGGAGGTATTTTTGAGCATTTACTCACATAAAATCATTAAAATGGAGACTATTGTTATTAATTTGTTTATCCTATTAAATAACTGAAAGATTAGTTTATCATGTCATTTAAGTAAAAGTGTTTTCAGTTCGTTTTTAAGTTTTACTCGAAAATCAGTCTTATTTCGAAAAACATAAGAGAGTAATAATTTATCGAAAATTGAAAAACGAAACGGAATATAACATTATTGTTACAGTAAAGCAGTGGCGTACTATTTTATTTAGAAAAATATGCCACCGATACCCTGTATCTCCGTCACTGGAGCATCTAAATTTTAGAAGAAGGCCCCCGATTTAGGACAATGTTTACATAAATACATGTGCCCAATTCCAAATTGTTTCACTTACTAGTTTCTAAATTATGTAAGTTTATGTTATGTAAGTTTAACACACTGTAACCTTTTAACGATGTTTCCTAGATAAAAACTTTATAGGAAAGACTCCTATTAAAATTCACCAAAGAATACGAGGTTTCATTTTTGGTCACCGTTTGTAAATCACCCTTTATAAAAAATATCCTAATTAAACATTGGAAGATGCAGTAACAGTGTAAGAACTTTCAAATATAGTTTTAAGACAATTTTTGTAATAAAATAATAATAAAAGTTTATATTATTTTTTTTTACTTATAGAAGACTAGAAATAAAATAATCAATTGATGTTTCTTCAACTAAGATAATGTCCACGAAATGCTTTACAATAAATTATGAGCGGCATTTTGCAGATTAAATAGGACCTCTATCAGCGGGAAATAAAAGACGTGATATAATGTATATTATAAATTTTACTCGATGCCCAGAAAAAGAAAGATAAAAATACACTGAAAAAAAATAATGTATCTAGTGTGAAAAAAAACAAATAAATATAACTTAAGTTCCTAATGTTGATGCCTGGTTCCAACAATGTAAGTCCTTATCATCGTTGTCTTTGTCGTAATCATCCTCTTCGGAAGATGGCGTTAACTCGTCATCGCCACTATCGCTCCAAAAATTTATCTTCAAATGCCAATAATATGGTTAAGAAAAGATTTCCAGTTAGGTGCTGTTATCGGTTCTATTACTTGGCCAAGCAAAAATGATTACATGGCCAATCCAGCGATTTGGAAAAACTGCATCTAAATATGCACGCACTGGCCAAGAAAAATGCGGTGAAGCTCCGTCGTGCATGAACTACATTTCTCTTCTTAAATAAAGTGGAACTTCTTCAAGCCATGGAAGCATTTTTACTTGGCCACCCAGAAGTCCGGACTTAAATCCTCTTCATTTTTGGAAGAATCTATTGGTTCGTGTGAAGAGTTGTGGCAAAGAATACAAATCGCTGCCAACGAAGTCAAACGCAATCCCAATATGTTCTTTCAAACTCAAAGATCTCTCAGAAAACGTGTAAAGGGCGTAAATGTCAACGGTGGATTCTTCGAACACTGACTTTTAAATCATTATTACGAATTTCATTTGTTTTATTGTTAATTGTTGTAATAACACGAAGAAACACTTGGTTTCTTTCGCTTTTAATTTCTCGTATTATCAGAACATAGTGTTCGTCTAAATCGATTTTTCTCGAAAACGGATCGAGATATCGAAATGAAACAAGAATCACAATTAATGGAAAAATGATTGCTCTTTCAGGTTTTGAATCAAGTTTCATGTTAGACATACAAGGTAAAAAGTTATTAACTAAATTTTCGGTAAAATTAGTCGTAAGTGGCGATCTCTACGAGCAATGTTGAAATTGCAACACGCATCTTATTCGTCGCCTAAAAAAATATAGTTTCACAAATTTTCAAGGTCCTAACCTACATATTTTCAGAATAATCGCAAAAAAAACGATTTAAAATGTTAACTTTCAACATCCTGTATTTCCGAAACTATCAACTTTCGGATAAGGCATGTTTACGTCAATGGTCACCATTTCACGTGTAGTATCTTCAGCCTTCGATTTTCCCATTGTTAATGAATCACCCTGTATAAACATTTTGTAATAAAAATTATACGTGTATCCTATAGCAAATTGTGAAATATATTTAACAAAATAATAGTAAAGTTAATTAACATTTATATAATATGTTAGTAATGCATAATACAAATTGTACTTACTTTTATTTTCTATATAACCATCTTTGTAATTTTAAATAACGGGTAAATATAAATTTGCGCTTTGAAATTTAAGTACAATTAAAATTTATTTAAATAATGCAAACGGTCAGCAGCATTAAAAATTATAACTTTTTCTCACTTGGCTCGCAAACAAAATCTCATTTACTTTTATTTATTTATCTTTTTGTTTATAACTTTTAAGGCTGTAGACACAAATAAAGTTAGGTACATCTCAATGGTAGAATGTCTGGACTGTAACTGTATAAAACTATATTTAATTAACTGTATATTATTATCATGTTGGTTATCATGTAACTTCCACATTAAAAAATATATCTCAATATATGTTCTTTTACACGTTCGGACGTTTTTTCAAAATAAATTACTTCAGCCTCTTCGTGGCAAGGTTCACTAATCAAAAAATCCCACGCTAGTCAAAGTAAATTTGGGAGGAAAGAAAACATAATTTAAATTTACCTTTGAAAAACTTTTTCCATTTCATTCATCAAAATAAGGAAAGTTCGTGTAAACATGCCACTCAAAGTACCACTGGAAGTGAATATGTACGGGCCTACTATTTATAAAGTGTCTTGGTAAACGAAAACAGTTCCATACTTAAAAAAAATTGCAGGTTTATGTGATAGCTTGGTCATCCCTCCCCAAATTAATTATTGGAGGAAATTTTACATTTTTATTATACTAGGCTGACCATTTCTGGATTGAAATGCAAAGAATAGTGCGTGCGACAAGAATGACACTATTTTTGCACGTAGGAAGAGCTGTCACATTTCATCGACATAATTTTTCATTTGTCTATTTTCATAGGACATAGTCTGCCTCGTTATGGAAACAATAATCTTTATAACTACTCAGATATTTGGAATTAATAAAAAAATGAAACATTGAAAACCATTTTTAAAGACAAATATAGTTTTACAATTTAATTTTGGCTTGGACTGTCAATGTTGTTTAAAGAACTAAATAAAGGAGGATGTTCTAGCACAATATCACTACTTTAGTAATAACTTGAAAACGAAAAAAGATATCTACCTCCGGTTTGTGTATTTGTTTTCCTTAATAAATGGTCTATCATGAGAAAAAACCTATATCGTTGCATTTAATTTTTTTAGTTAACGGAGACAATTACAAAACTTTTCTGATTAACGTCGTCTACCGTTGCTCAGGGAAGTAATATTTTTATTCCCATATCATAAAAAAAATTTATTAATAGTTCTTTAAAATGATGAAATTAATAGTTTTTGAAATCGATTAAGGCATTTATAAGTTTTGACAATTTAAAAATTTCAAGATGGCGTCCTTTATACTGGCGTTGCTATGGTAATAGCAAAAAAAAAGTTTAAGTTTAATACATTGGAACAATATCAAATGAGTAGAAGGAAAGTAAGAGTCTTTTGTCTAAGTTTAAGTTTAAGTCCCCACTACCAATTATATCACTCATACTTTTTGCCTTTATCCCTATTTGCCACTGTTGCTATCCCAGCATGTTATTTTTATTCCCAGCACAAATGTATCTCTACTTCAAATTTCTCACTTCCAATGAAAGGGTGGAAAGACGGGATTCTCGATGCAATCGCTTTACATTGATTCATTGAATAAACAGTAACTTTTACTCAATGATTGAATGTAATCCCTGGTCTATAGTCGTGTTGCAAGCTGTGTACAGGGTAAGGATTTTAAAAAGTAGTGGAAAATAGTGGTTAAAAATAAAATTACTAATTATATTTGAGTCAAAGAGGTTGGCTAAACTTTAGTGGGAGACTAAACTTATAGTATGAATAACTTAATTGTACAACGGAGCTGTTCAACAACAAAATACTGGGTTGGATAAGGTGGTTGAGAAATTGATAGCTTGCGCAGCAGTATGGCTTATCGTTATCTTCCTAAATCTATGATTTGAGTTAAAGAAATGTTATCCAATACTTCCATTTATTAAAATCAATGAACAAAGAAAAAAATCTTTGTCCCCTTTAGTTTTTCAGTAAATTTATATTTTTTATTCATGTTCAGTTTGTTCCACGAAAACACACATGAGGTTTTGTTATTTTTAGAAAATTATTGAAAAAATGTAAAACACAACTGTTAAAAGCTGTTTATTGACACATATACTTTTAAGATGCTAGGAATTAGATGATATATATCTTTTTTAGATATTAAACAGTAGAACATAAAAATGATGATGATTGTTATTTGATTGCAATGTTTTAAAGTGTTGATGACGATTTTTGACATGTGCTATTTTCACGAAAACGATTCAACTCTTGAAACATGGTTTTCACGATTTAAAAGTGTTCATGTTCAGAAAGTCAAAGATCTGGTGCATGAAAATCGCTGTTGACTATCAGAGAAATTGCATAGGGCGTTAGTACCTCAATTAGGTCATGCTATGAATTTTTGACTGAATAATTGAACATGTATCGAGTTGCAGCAAAATTGCTCCTCGTTGGATGACTGAACAATAGAAAGAAAATCGTGTGGTTGTTTGCCAGCAACTCCTACAGAGGTCGGCAAGTAATTTTGGGTGGGGTCCGGATACTTTTGAAAATTTTTAACGAAGTCCACAAAAAAACTCACATTCCTTACTAATTTTTTATTTTAATTTGAACTTACAAATTTAATCTACCTACTAACCATTAAGAACTCAAATCAATCACGCAATTGTAGTAGAAATGATAAGGGTGGCACTCAAACGTATTATTATCAATAGAAAACTATTTTTTAATTAATTTAATTGAGTAATTTATACTTTCAAAAAATTTTTGGGAGTCCATTATTTTACCTACCGCGGTCCGAATCTGGTCCGCGGTCCGCCAGTTGCCGACCCTTATAGAACAATCCAATGCTGAAACATGCATTGAGACAAAAGTTCAATCATCTCAATGGATTTTTCCCCAAGAAAGCACTTCAATCTGGATCCAATGTCAAAGTGGTGTTCACTGTTTTTTCGACTTTAATAGAATTGTGTATTTTGAATTCTTGCCTCAAGGTGAAATAGTGAACCATGTGTACTATCTAAGGATTTTACAACGATTACGTGAAAAATCCGCAAAAAGAGGCCAGAGTTGTGGCGAGAGAACCCATGGTTCTTGCACCATGACAATGCATTCATCAAAATCGGTTCGAAAGATTTTGCATAATAATTCTGCAATCCAGATTTTGAAAACAAATTTGCAAATTATCAAAATTTTGCACAGCAAAAACCAAGGCCCTTAGAAACTTGAAAATTTAATCACATATAGAAGGGCTTTCAAGCTTTCAAACATTTTTTGAAAAATTCGAATCCGTTAATTAGGAGAGCTCTGGCGCTTATTTAAACATTGGTCGAATTTTTGTACTTATAAACAATTAGAATAACTTTGTGAATATTCAATCAAATCAATTTTTTTTAAAGCAGGTTTTGAAAGTTCTTGGAAATACGCTTCTTTAAAAAAAAACAGATCGTGAATGAAATTGTTGCTCCAGGTATTTGTTAATTTTCTTGTGAAGATGAATTGAAAGCTAACGTAGCGTAAATAATATCAAACCTAACGTAAACATTAAACCTAACGAAAAAATGTGAGTTAACCTAAGGTAAATAATATCAAACCTAACGTAAATTGAAAGCTCACCTAACGTAAATAATATCAAACTTAACGCAAAATGAAAGCTAACTTAATTATTTATTATTTTTACATTAGATTAGCTCACATTTTACGTTAGGTTTGATATTTTTTTACGTTAGGTTAGCTCACATTTTATGTTAGGTTTGATATTTTATACGTTAGGTTAGCTTTCATTTTACGTTTAGCTTGGACAAAACAACGGAACGACGGTAGTGTCGGTAGTGGTTGGCTCTTTCCCCCGCATTTGCTAGCTGTCGCTTGAGCAAAAATCGCGGATGGTAGAGGTCTCGGGATAATTCACGGAGCCAGAAATAAGAATGGAAGAATGGAATAAGAAAATTGCGCACAGTCAGCTTTGTCAATTCGTTAGTTTTGTACCAAAAATCAAATTACTGACTTCCCTCACCCCCTTTTCTCGACAGACCTGCCTCTTTGCGATTTTTTCTTATTTCAGAAATTAAAATCAGTGCTGATCAGTGCAGTCTTTAAAGCATAAACTTCGGTTATTTTCTGAACAGACCTCGTACATTATTCAATGAGGTATTTGGTACAAATTTGACGAAGTTTTATATTTCAATTCTTTTTATTATCGTGTATCATTTTCGAAATGTTTCATTTTTTGATAAGTGATGTGCATATATTTAAATAATTTGAAACTAAAATATAGCAACTGCAGAAATATGTCTACACATGAAATTATTTGTGTATTTCAAGATTTTACTTAAAATCTTTTAAAAGCGTGAATAATAAATTGATAGTTTTTTTTGCAAATAATGTTTACATAATTTCAGTGAAGGAAGCGTCTATTATTTTTAACGTGTAATGTACATTATCGCGATAATTATTGCGTTAAAAATAAACAATTACGTGGTAAAGTGAATAGCTGCATTGTATTTGTTGTCTATTCAACAAATAACGCGTTATTTGGTAAAATAATTTCATCATGGAGGTTGACGCCGCTTTACAGGAGTATTATACGATATTTGTGTGCTTTATGTCTAGTATCCCATAAACAAGGCTCCGTTTGAAACACTTCTAAAAACTCTATTCTTTTTTCTTTAGACCACCCAATTTTTATGAGACCGTATTAAACCATGCTCGAAGTTCTAATGCGTCGCAATAGACAATGCTAGTGCAGCCACGTCAAAGCAATAAATGATGCGCAAATCGATTTGATGTGTCAAAAAAGACCGCCACTCATGTTATCGTCTAACGTCTAGCGCCATTAATAATGACGATAATAAATTAGTCGGCTAAGTCGTGGTTTAATGGAAGATAGTGCGATAATTAACGGCATTAGCGTTAGTGTGGCCCCAGCATTAGATTGTGACATAAATTTGAGTTTCAGAATTAAATAATATATTTATTTTTAATTTCACATACATCATTGTATTAAAAACATATAAAAACACATGTGAAAATTGATTAAGTACCTACCTAAATGAATTCACTATTTAATTCTGACTGTCCGACAACTTAAAACAGTATTGGTATATTTATATGTATATGTAATAATAGAGATAAAAAAATGAAAATGAGAAATGGAAGCGAATTGAATCTTAGGGACTTAAATCACATATACATATGAGGCGGATGAAAAATATTAAACGGCCAAACGACATGGAAGTTGTAATCAACGCATGGCGAATAGCGAAAAGGGGAAAGCGTGGAACCAGTACAAAGCAGCCGAATCTTGTGGAAATGAGAACTGAAAATGGCAAAATAAAAATGCATAGTGTTCGCGACGTGACGAACAGCGGTTTGTATACAGCAAAGCCGCAAAAAATATACACTGTTGATAAATATTATTTATCGGCATTTGGTGCTGATTGGTGGTGATGATTTATAAAAATGATTTAGTGATTTCAATTACTGATGAACTAACACTTTCTGTTTAGAAAAATAACCTATACAAAAGTAAACCGAAGCTGTTTTACGAAATATAGAGAGTAATAGAAATGTTTTGATTACCTACTGTAGCGGTAGAGTGGGAAAATCTATACGAAATTACAACTTAACAGATTTGTAGTCAAAATTTGGAGATATAAAGCTCGATTTTTGAGTTTTCACTAAAACTTATTTTAGACATATCTTTCGAACCATTTTTGAAAATTAATTTATCTTTTGTTTACACCATTTACCACTGAAAGCTAATATTGCCCTGAAGTCTACTGCCTCTTTTGACCTATTAGTGTCCATGAACTGGTAAGAAAAATTATACATTTGTTTTTGTTGTAACGTTTTTCTTAACTTTTGAATTAACAATTAAATTCTGTCAATAAACTTTTTTTAATCGGCATTTCAATATTGCCCTAGCAGGGAAAGAATCGAAGCCAATATATTTTAATTCAGTATTAATAATATCTACAGTTCTTGTTGTTACATCGAAAAAATTATATACTTATATGTATATTTTTACAAAACAGTTGAATATGAGTTTCTAATTAGATGGAATTTAAAATGTAGATATTATATATAT
>NW_019416870.1:101485-216792 GCF_000390285.2 Anoplophora glabripennis
GACTTATAGTTTGTGAAATATTTCACAAACTGTAAGTCCTAGGTATGCAGAACCTTTAATAAAGTTCACCTATTTTTTTACGGTGCTTTCAAAAATGCAGTAAAATACAGGGTGTTCCATTTAAAAAAACATAACTTTGATATGGTACGCTTTTCCTGGACACCCTGTATATTTCAAAATATTTTTAAAATGTAGCCGTAATCAACCGACACCTACTCACCTAAACAGGTTTCTATAACATTTGCCGTTTGGTAGATGATTTTATGTAATAATTTTGCCAACAAATAATGTTAATCAAACAAATATAAAAAATTGACAAATGAATTGTGGTCATTTCAGTTCAATATATCAGTTCAAGAACATCATATTGTATACAGATATTAATCATATAATTTAACTAATTTAAATTCATTCAATATTTTTTCTGTTAATTTAAAAATTCCTTGAATTTCTTGATACCCTTTCTATTTTAAATCTAAACTGAGGTGAGATATTTATTTTCAAATATGGTCAAAGTGTTAGATGTTTGTGTACAATATTCCCTTTTCCTCTTAACCTTTAACCTTTGCATTGATCGGAAGATTATTTATAGTATATGTAACGTTTTAACTTTATGTATTTTAGAAGCAGCTTTACATCATCATGTCCCTTTTTGCTTCCAATACGATTCGTTAACTGACTAAAAAGTTTCTTTTTACTGTTCTCCCTACCAAGAGAAAAGTCCTGTCAGCCTCCATGCCGTTTGCGTTCCCCACATCTTCCATTCATTTTCTTTCTTTGTTGCTCTTCCGCTTTAGGGATAGCTTTTAACTTTTCTGCTTATTAACTAAATTATTAGGCATTTCCACTTTAAATCTAAATGCAAATTTATGGTGTAAGTGGCATAACTTCCTTAAAGCATAAAAGTTATGAGAACTGACCGCAGTTAAATTTATTTTGAAATTTAATTAATTTTGTACTGAAAATGCGTTTATAAATTATCAAAATTTACTAGTGTATATAGCGTGTAACAAAAGTCAGGCGCTTTTCATTTTTTTGAGGTCTTTGTTAACAATTTTGTTAAAATTTTACGTTGAATTATTGTTGAACTATGACGTCATGGTATTTTTTTTTTAATAAAGAACTTCTATCAAAATTCGATAGAGCTCGGCGGTCATATTTTATTATAACGTTATATTGAATTAAAATTACGTTTTTCTGAAAATGAACCACCTGTTCATAAAAAAACGATGGAAGGTACTGGTATCAGCGTACTCAGATAAGTACGCTCTGTCGAATTCTGGAATTCTGGAATTCTAGGGGAGGGTAGTTTTAAAGCTAGGGAGATCAATCCACCTGAGCTTAGGCAACCAAAATTGCACGGCTACTAATATTAATTACCTAATATCCCTAAATCTTAGCGCCACCTATATTAATGATTCGTTCACAGTAAACAATAACAAAACGTTACGTCTACGCTCGAGATAATACGACCACTGATTGGTTGAATAAAATATCTTCACACTTGCACTAATCACCAGCTGATGAAACATGATGTGTTGATCTTATTGTTTTAATTTTACCCAAATTTTATTGCCAACGTGAAGAAAATGAAATTACTGTTTCAAACAATATTACTGATCACGTGGCTTGTATTCATTTACGAAGGCAAGAAAAAAAATGAGGCATCTTAAGTCTGGTAACTGAACTGGCCACTCTATTGTACCGCGCCTTCTAATTTACTAATTGCTCTGTAACTCAACCGGTGTTGGGATTCCTTCTTGCACAAATATATTTAAAAGGTTTTCATACACAAAAAAAGTGTAAATGAATTGAACATATATGATATATTGGGTAAAATTACACGTTTGAGTGTATATTTTCTTTTTGAGATGTATTCTTACATTTTACGTTGAACTTTAAAATTTATACTGTATTATTCCTAATCCTTATGCATTTTTATTATATTTGCAAATACAAATACACGAATAAAAGTGTATTTACATGACCTGATTTGGCTCAACCAATCTGATTAATTACGTGATCACCAGATCGGATGTTAACAGCGCGTGTGTAGAAATCTGTACTAGTTGTTCAGTGGGCATGTTTAGATTCATTTGTGGCGTAATAATAACAATAGCAGTGTTTTATCTATCTAAATGTAATGTTATAAATAAATACTAAGGTAAGTAAATAATATGACTTTGTGTAAATTATATGAATCTCGCAGTATCTCATAATTTAAAGCTATTGATGAGTATGAGAAACATCAATAATAACCATATTATTATTTTTAATTAGGAATCAATTTTATGGAAGAAAATATATCTTATTTGTCTTGGATAAGTATATATTGTTTATATTAATTAGTCTTCATAGTTAGAGAACTTTAAGATCCATTCAAGTTTTATACGGTTTTCTAGAGTACGAAAACCAAATGTAGCTCATTTTCAACTTTAAACATTGAATAATAAAGACATGACTAATTAAATATATACTTTGTCCTTTATATAAGTAGGGAGTTTTTTTTACTGAGATTGCTGTATATATTTTTGAAATGTTTACTGAAAATGTATGTAAATTTGAACCTATAAAATATATTTATATATCAAGTTTTTCATTTTAAGAAAGCTGTTTAATTAATTGGTTTAAATCATATTCTGTATTATTTATTCTTAGGTATAATTCAGAAATTTACATTTTACTCTAGAAAATATGTGTCATTTACTGCATTAATAAATGTTCTTAAATTTATTTAATGATATTTCCTTTTCATTTAAGTACCTACGTAGTAACCTGTTTCGGAAACATATTCAAGAATGTGAAAAAATATATTGTAGAGTGTAATTTTAAATACCTACATGTAAGTATACAATGTTCTATCGCTAATCAATCGGGTCTGGAAAGTTCCATGTAGTGGTGCCAAAATGTGATTTTGATCAAAAAATAGACTGCCTCCATGCAGTTGTTGTACATTTCGTCGTTTTAAATAATTTTGTAACCTACACTTAAAATAACATACATAATTGTATTTATTTTTGCTGCAACCTTTTTATAACATCGGAAAAATTGACAGTGCAGTAACAATTATTTTAAAACATTTAAACATTGAAAAACAAAAGAAAGAAAACACTAACATTTTTTCTTAAAACGATTCCTAAAGATTTATGATCCTTCAAACTTGAAACTGAAACAGTTTTTGACCAATTACTAAAGAATTGTTGAATATGTAGACGTAAAATACAAAGTAACCTACTCTCATAATAGCTACCTTCATTACAATTTGAACAAAAATAAATCAGTGGCGTGGGAATTAAATTTATATACAGAGTGTCTAAGAGAGCCACTTCTATGAATCTCGCTTAATATACGACATACGTCAAAAATCTTTAATTATATGTTTTTTGTTGCATTTTTTGCTCGTAAAAACAAATCATAAAAAAACCGGAAAAGTACCGAAAGTTTAGGGCCGTCTAACTTTTTTATTTTAAAAGATAGAGAAAACATATTTTAATAAAATTTCATGGCAAAATTGATATATTTCACCTAGTGCAAACAGATTTTTAAAATATCGTATGTAATTTGATGCGCCCTCTACGCGAGCAAAAAAAANTGATGCGATATATTACATGTTGCCTGTATCTTTGTACGAATAATGAGAGATTGAAGTGAACTACAATTTAGAGCAGGATAGTGCAAGAAGGATATTATGAAAAAATGGTTTCAAATGTTATAAGGTGAAAAAAGTGCACCTCTTGAGCTTGAGGGGGGGAGACAAACCGAAGAGATTTGGGTTTTGCAGGTGGTAACAAGAAAGTAAGAGGGAAAATCCTTTTATATGCAGAAGAATTTTCTGGTAAGATGTACCAAATTTTTGTAACAATGGATTTTTTAATAGGAACATTTACTTCAAATGGACTAATGATAATTTACATTGGCACGGATAAACTGGATTTCAACAAAGGTTTTCAGTAAACGTTTGGGTTAGAATTCTTGATACCAAAGTCATAGGACCTTACTTCTATGATGGTAAACTGATGAGTGCTAGATATTGCAGATTCTTAGCTTCAAAAATGTACATTATATTCATAAAATTTATTGTAATTGACCTGTTTAAAACAATTTCTATACATTAATCTACATTTTTGATACCAAAATTATAAAAATGTAATAAATATAAAAGATAAAGGCAACATGTAGTACATCGCATGAAAGAGGAAAAAACAAGCAATTTTTTGTATCCATAGCCTGCTTCGATGACAATTTTTTTTGTCCGCGTAGAGGGCGCAGCAAATTATATACGATACTTCAAAAATTTGTTTACACTAGGTGAAAGATATCAATTTTGCCAGGAAATTTTATTAAAATAACTTTTCTCTATCTCTTAAAATAAAATAGTTAGACAGCCCTAAACTTTCGGTACTTTTCCGGTTTTTTATGATTTCTCATAAAGTTGGCCATGGATCTCAAATTTGTTTTTACGGGCACCAAGGCCTCAAAAAATTCAACAAAAATAGAGAAACATAGGAGTGGCCCTCTTATAATAGACAGCCTGTATATTGACTATTTCCTATAAACATATTTGTGCTTTTGATCAAACGAGTAAATTAAACTTATTCATAATTATATCTAATTGTTAAAAAGAACAAACAATTGACCTTTACCATTTGACCTTTTAAATCAGTCGCTGCTAACGAATCATTACGTTTCGTATTCAACTATACAGGGATGTGGGAAATCTCTCGGATTTATACAGGGGGCGTTAAAATAACATGACAAGTTCCTATAAAAATTTGTTCTGTAGGGCCCCTCTACGGAGATACAGGTCTTCAAAGGACGCCCCATAAAATCGATTTTTTTATATAACTTTTATAATTGGGTAATATAATTATTTTTAGGAAAAAACAAATATAAATAAAAATGTCATTTTTTTAGATAGGCACAGAAAGAATTCAAAGTAGAATGCAAATTACATCGGTTTATTTTTCTTTACGGATGTAATAAAAACAGTTTTTTCTCGGAAACAGTTCATTTTATCGATACCAACCAAGAATACTTTTTTCAGTTCAAGCTATCTAAAAATATTTTTGTTTGTGCGTTTATAGTAAAGGGTGTTAAAAAAATTGAGATTATTGTGCTAAGGCTAGTCCGTCCCTGACAAACCAAATAAGCCAACTTGTTTTCATGGACCAATGTTTAAGAAGTCTTATCTATTGCTCATCGCATTAAAAAATAATTAAATTAATATTAACAGTATAGTATTAACAAAGTATTTTCAAAGTTATTAAAACAAAGACCTGTCTGTATCTCCGTAGTGGGACCCTCTAGGGCAAGGGTCGGCAACTGGCGGACCGCGGTCCAGGTCCGGACCGCGGAAGGTAAAATACTGGACCGCCAAAAATTTTTTATAAAGTATAAATTACTCAAATAAATTATTTAAAACATGTTTTTTTACGTTTAAGTGCCAATCTTATCATTTTTTCTAGTATTTTACAATTGTGTGAGTGTGTTAGTTATTAATGGTTAGTAAGCAAATTAAATTTGAGTCCAAATTAAAATAAAAAAATTAAAAATTTTCAAGAGTATCCGGACCCCACCTAAAATTACTTGCCGACCCCTCTAGGGAAAATTTGTATAGGGTCATCTTATTTTAACGTTCCCTGTATAAATCCGAGAGATTGCTCACATATTCTGAGACACCCTGTATACTGCAAACAGTTTTTATTGTAAAAGAAGATTCTGTTTAAAGTGAAATAAATTTCTTCTGATAACTGAGATCTCTAAGAAAACTTAATTTCAAGTTTTTGAAATTTTTCTCTATCTATACGTTTCCTTAGATCAATTAGAACTAAAAATTTAAATAATTAATTGTAAAAAAGTGAACGAAATCAACAAATATCTGTAGCAACAATTTCACGGTCAATTGAGTTGACCTTTGGCATACATGTTGGTCATTGGATTGACCGTCTTTTCCATAAATTTCGTCAACATCCATGGCTTTTTGAAATAACAATGGTCAATTTTCCTAAACGGATATTTTCGCGTTCAACCTTTATTTTACAGTTAAAAAATTGGTAAAATATAACTTTAGGTACCTTAAATTGTAGATAATTTAATTGCCTACAACATATCTAAAATAACTAATTTTCCGATAGCTCGTCTAGGTTTTCATGGGCAGTAATGAACATGAAAAAACACGTAATTTTGCCATTTATTTGCAATTTGTCAACTTAGCGTTACTTCTTTTATTTTTTTATATTATCATTCAACCGTCATAAAGTACAATGAATTTTTTGCGTTCAAACTGTAATTCGACCGAACTATATATTTTTTGTATTTAATTCCATAATTCCATAAAATTATCCATTGATTTTTGGCTTAAAGGGTTCATTTGATTAATCCTTAATTTTGACACATTGTAAAATATCCAAATAAACAGAGAAAAGTAAAATACTTACTTGAAAATTATAACGACAAATAATTGTTATGAAATGAATAGAGTCACATGTAAGAAATAAAGAGCATAATGTGAAGCAGAAAGGCGCAAGAGTCCTTGTACAAATACTATTACTTGAGTGTCATCTGTTCGGGATATACCCTCTTCTAGACGTTAATGACCCATTAGTATCCACTTGTATTGTACTAAAGTTCAATACTACAATGACCTCTTGATGTTTCGTAGCGGACTTTGTCCTCAAGTGAACGGATCGAATTTCCTTTTCCTGGTGTATTTCCTACTTCAATACCGATTTGTTCATTAATTGATGAATCAGAATATACATATTTTATCAACGCATAAATAATGTATAAGAGAAAGAGACAAGTTGGAATTGGTTGAATTAGGAAGAAAGTGGGCAATTCATTGTAAATCAAAAAAAGTTTGAGATAATACAAAGGTCCCTTTAAATTGAAGGTGGTGACTGAGAATAACATTTCAAATTTATACCGACTGAATTAAAAAAAAATATCAAGGAAACTGTAACTTTTTAATGTTGTACTTCAGTATTAATGGACCTATTATTTTTTATTTTCATTAATTAGAATTACGTATAGTGAAAAAATAAACGTTTAAGATTATCTGGAAAACAGTGCAAAAAACACTTTTTGTAAATTGAGATTTTAATACAAAAACCTTAGTTAGTTCTCGCATTGCTGCCACTTTGTCGGAGAAAGAATTATTTCTCAAATAACCTGTCGCACTCAATTGTCTATACAGGGTGTGACTTTGAGTGAGGGTCATTTCAATATTTTATTTATTCAAATTCCGTCGTGAAACTTAATTTTTTTTAACCGCCTTTCAAATAACGGAGCGCTCTAGGCGCAGCGCATGCATAATTAGGAACTGGGTTGTACATTGTTGTCAAATCTCATATTTAAAGGAAATGTTACTAAATAGCAAATTTTCACACCACTCGCCGTGAGGTACTCCTCTTTGACGCGCATTCCTTTCGCTACGCCACCGTCCACCAACCACGTGCACTGTTGGTTGCAAACAAACATTTTTTTATATTGTACACATCCACAAATATACAAATACACGACTATTACAGGGTGAGCGCGCATACAATATTGCACCAATCTAACAAACATTTTCTTATTCGATAGGTAATCTATCTGACATCGTCTTCTTTGCTCCTGGTGACTTTAAAATGACACTTCGCTAAGTTGTATAAAAGCAATCTGTTTTACCAAATTATTTTTTACTTGCCACAATATACGTTAATTTAAAAGCAACTGACAACATTGATAGTGCACTATTTACGCCGTCCAGTGGCGGCGAACACAATAATTAAAATGCATTTTAAAAAATTAATTATAACTTTATTTGATTAAAAAAAAAGAATTTCAGATTTGTATTCAAGGGAACACATACTATTGCCCTTAAAAAAAACAGACTACCACTTAAAAGTATACCCTGTATCGTTATATTAAAGTTCATTTGTATCTCACCAAGTCATTTTAAAGTTATTTATATAATGTGTGTTTCAGGGCGTTTTTGTGTATCTGTATATTTTTTACTGAACACTTTGGAGCCCGTGTTGGTAGAAAACTGTTTCAGTTTGGCTACATATTTTTTAATTACCTGTACAAAAAAAGAAAGTAAAAATCCTAAATTCAGATTGTAGTCATTCTTTAAATTTCTATCTCGGGATAATGCGACAATTATATATTTTTCACTGAGTGTACAATTTCCTCAAACCCCATATTATTTTGAAATTTTCTTTATTTATATACTTTGTATCCATTTCAATTTATTCATTTAAATTCAAACTCGAAATTTGGTAAAAGAAAACGACGGCTTTCATAATTTATTCTAAATTATTTAAACAAACTCAATCACAAAATCTAATTATCTGAACTTCAAACAACGCGCTCATTTTAAACTAGACTGAGAGTTGCTTGCCGTACCACAATAGGATTGGTTGTCTGTTTATAATTTTTTGTACGATGAAATATATATCTTCTACTTTCTAGGTGTAAACCATAAAAATATAAAAAAAAACATAGATAAGAAAAGATCTACGCTATTACGATTAATGAGAGGTTGGCTTCAATGAGATTTTTCCATCTTAAAATTTCTGCATTTGGCTTCTATGCTTTAATACTAGTATCAATTATTGTAATTAGTGCTGTCAGAAACTACGAGTTTCAAAGTCACAAGTGGCATATTTATCTTAAAAATTTAAAAATATTTGTTAAACATTATTCTCTGAAAATACATAGTATAATAAATTTTCTTCACTCTTTCTCTAAAAGAATACTATACTGGCCTGAGGTTATAGGGGAAATTTTTATCCACTGTAAAAATGTTACATTTCACTCACATTAAATTAGTAAAGTCGCAATTTCTACTCATATCAGATTAAGTAAAACTTACTTTACTTACTTTTTTAATATGTAAATTTAGGCAGAAATGACAAATTGTAATTAAATCTGAGTTTCCGTTACTCTTGAGTGAGCACTACATTTTAATATATTTCTTCAAAACATTCATACAAAAAAGGAGTCAACAACCAAAAGGGAAGTTCAAACTCGTAAAATTGTTTTGTTGAGTTGGTGGATTTAATATAAAATAGAAACTGGTCTAACGAATAGATTGTGAATTTACATATTCATATACAATTTATTCATCTATTTAATTAATCCAGTCTTAATCGCGAGTCAAACTATTTGCCATAAATTTTTTTACTAGTCAATATAATTTTCGCAAGATAAGCAATTTTGAGCATGCTTCGACAACAAACGACCTAGCAATGTATAGAGTGGGAAGGATTACTAATCACAACCTGGCTAAAAAGCTGTTATAAGAGATTCATGCACAAAGAGTCTTTATATAATTTATATTATATTGGAATTGTCAAAATGGGATAAAGTAAAAAGCTGATCAATGATTTAATGTAATAGGTTCCTTCTAATGTATTCACTGACACCACTTTGCAATATATGTATAAGATATTACTTCCCTTTAATTTAAAACATGATGAATTACTCTACTATAATGTGTTCATAATGCAATTGAAACATTCATTGTCTATCTGAAAGTCAGATAATACAAATACACCATAATACTGAACAGTTATATACTTAAATCTATTCTACATACATTATTCTACCATTTTTTGTACCATTAAGCTCCCCAAGTGCATACAGCTTGTTTAGAAAATCAACCAACATTTAGAGATTTGTAACTTTTAATAAGATATTTTAGATTCCTGTACAAGGTGCAATACAAAGTAAACAGGACTTTTCAAAAATAGGTATTTCTAGTGAGACCATCTATTGACAAGCATAGAAAAGGTATATCCTATATGAATAGAAGCGGAGTTATTGCATTTGAAGTGACAGTATTTTTGTGTCATCGCATCGGTAAAAAATGAGCATCGAACAGAGAGCTAAAGAAGTTTTGTTTTAAACTTGATAAAACTTTTACCGAAACGTTTCAATTGATGAATCAAGTTTATGGTGATGATTGTTTATTCCATGGCGCAGAGTTCATAAGTGGTATATACGGTCGTGAGAACATAAAGGCTGGTTTTCATTTAGGGTGCTGTGCTCCGATCATGTTCCGTTCATGTTGTGTCGTCTAGAATATCAAACTTATATTAATCCATATAACGACACGGAAAACATCAATTCTTATTTTCACTTGAACTGTCCTGTTACAACTGTGCGCCTGCTGTGAGCTACCTGTTGGTTGCCAATTGCTCGAGGAAGCGATTCGCGACATGGGACCTTGAAAGATAGATAGATTAAAAGGCTGGTTTTCACTTGAGGCGTCATGCTCATACTGTATTCCTACTGTGCACCTGTAGTGTCGTGTTGCGTGCATTTTCACTGTACGTTCAGGCACTGTTGCTGTCAAACTACAACGTGCCAGTTTACGAAATAAATCAGGACGAGGAAGACGATGTGGTAACATGTTTTGCTTACATTCTCCTCGAGCGAAAACTGAGGAGGAGAAAGAAAAGCTTCTGAATTCATCCCTTGTACCGGGCAAGAGACGGGGAAGGGGAATTTCACACAATTTTATACTGACTGATAGATGATCAAATTTGTGAAATATGTCCTACTTTGTCCACATATTCAGAAGAAGAACTTAACATTTAGATCTATCTATCTTCTAACCGCAGGCAGGTCCCATGTCGCGAATCGCTTCCTCGAGCAATTGCCAACCAACGGTTAAGGCTGGTTTTCATTTGAGGCGTCATGCTCATAAAGTGTTCCCACTGTTCACTTGTTGTGTCGTGTTGCGTGTATTTTCACTGTATGTTCAGGCTGTGTTGTTGTCATACAACGTGTCAGTTTACGAAATGAATCAGGACGAGGAAGACGTTGTGATAACATGTTCTGCTTACATTCTTCTCAAGCGAAAACAGAAAAGGAGAAAGAAAAGATTCTGGATTCATCCCTTGTACCGGACAAGAGATGAGGAAGGGGAATTTCACACAATTTTCTATAGATTGATAGATGATCCTATCAAATTTGTGAAGTATATTCGCATAAGTTATCCAAAATTTCGAGACCTATTGGAATTGCTTCGTCCACATATTTAGAAGAAGAACTCAACATTTAGAAAGAGTATAGCACCCGAGGAAAGACTTGCCAAAACATTGCGGTAAGTACCTACATTGAGAATTTCATTTAATCCTTTTTAACAGCTTCAAATATTTGTTTTATATTTCAGATATCTCGCAGCTGGAGATTCCCAGATATCCCTCAGTTTTAGTTATAGAATTTCTCCAACAGCTATCCATACGATTGTCATATCGACGTGCAAACAACTGTGGGAGACCTTATCTCCTTAAGAAATGGCGTCGCCCACGACGGAAGATTGGTTAAAGGTGACGGTTCTTTGCGTCTTTGCTTTGGAGAGGTAGAGAAGGTTATCTTTTCGGTCATCTCCGGTTTTGCGGTGACAGCCGATCTTCGAAATATGTAATAAAGGCGCAGAATCGGCGCCTATTGGGTGCCCTATCTACGGTTTTCACTAGACCTTCTAACCACAGGCAGGTCCCATGTCGCGAATCGCTTCCTCGAGTAATTGGCAACCAACGGTTAACGCACAGCAGGCGCACAGTTGAAACAGGACAGTTCAAGTGAAAATGACAATTGATGTTTTCCGTGTTTTATATGGAAAAATATAAATTTGCGATTCTAGACGACACAACATGAACGGAACATGATCGGAGCACAGTAGCCTAAATGAAAACCAGCCTTTAGCGTACAGCAGGCGCACAGTTGTAACAGGACAGATCAAGTGAAATGATATTTGATGCTTTCCGTGTTATTATATGGAGAAATATGAGTTTGAAATTTTAGACGACACAACATGAACGGAACATGATCGGAGCACCCTAAATGAAAATCAGCCTTTAAATGTTGAGTTTTTGGTACATCGCATTCATCGCTTTTTTTAAATTTGTTTAAACAAAAATTATTTAAATAATTGTAATAATACTACTACTAAATACTAATATTCAGATAAAATAATATATTCAGAGTGTTGAAATATATACGTACAAATTTTTTTCATTCATTGAAAATATGTAATAGTATAGGATAAAATATATAGTAATGCATAAATAATAAACTTTGTTTATAATAAAATATGTGCAAGCTAGCATTACGATATTCGAATTCCTTGGCTCGCGAGACATCGGATTAAAAAAAAGGTCGAAATTGGTTCATTAGAAGCAGAGATATTATCTAAATTTTTTCGTATTTTGAACCTATCATTCACTTTTGGAGCGAGAGCCCCCTCCCCAACTTTTCGTGTTTTGAGTCACATTTAGCGCGTGCGAGCGACAGCTTTTTCGCTGATTTGTCTATGTTGCCGATAACTTATGGATATGAACATTTTTTCCAGCTTAGAACTCGGAAAAACGAAGTCACTGAATTAAAGATTATTGCTAAATTGTTTATAAATTAACTGTAAATGCCGATAAATTTTGTCCGCTTATATCTCGAGAACATATAAACGAAATTAACTTTTCTTTTTTAAAGAAGCGTCTTTCCGAGTACATTACAACTATAAATTTTGAAAAAACTAAATTGCAAATTGATAAATGTAATCCAATTGTTTAAAAATTAAAAAAAAGTGTTAACTTTAAAAATTTACTGTGGCCGTCCTAACCAACCGATTTCAATTTTTTTAAAACCATTTGAAAGGTTGAGCGGTATTTTCTGTGTGAAAAAATTTTCAAATTTTCTTTATTTGACTGTGCAACATTTTGAAAATTCGAAAATTTTTTTAAAAAAAATATTTTGCGAAAACTAGAACCGATTTTAATGAAATTTGGTGTGTTGTTTTATTATACTCCAAAGTTTTTTTTCATCAATTATTGCTATTTTGCAACATCGGTAATAAATTTAAACACTTTTAAACTTTTATCTAAAAATCGCATTTTAACTGTCAACCACTACCTGTGTTCGCCTTATTTGGCAACGTGCAACATTTACCTTTTCGAAAAAATGCATTTGCCGACGAAAGGAAAGCATTTTGTGGACATAGAAACCATTTAACAGGCTTGTAACGACATACTGAAAGACATCCAGGCCGATGCGACGGCGACGATTTAATATGATTTTAGAAAAATCGCTATATTGAGTTGGAAGGAGTAGAATAAATCAGTTTTGCTGAAAAAACGTTTGTTTATTTTATTTTATTTGAAAAGTCCTGTTTACTTTGGAACGCACCTTGTATATCAGCTATAAAGTATAATTCATGTTTCCTGAAACCACTTTTTGAGGATGTAATTTATCCACAAACTAAATAATCTCATAAATTATAAACTTTTGAAAAAATAAAAACCTTGTACCTCAACACATCTTGAAAAATCAGAAATAATATTTTCCAGTCTATCTTAAATTTATTAAATATATCTTTCAATTTTCAAAACAAATCTCTTGTGTACCTTTAAGTATTAAGGGAAAAAATAACACGGTCGAACATATTTCACATATTTATTTTATTTTCACAGTTAATAGCAAAATGTATATATATCTACATCAGCTGAAAACCCGCCTTTGCTGAGATGAAGCTGTTGAAGTGTTAAAAACGAAAACACTTTCTTATATCTGCGACAACAACGTGTAATTTAGCAAGTTAGTAAAGATCAATTAACCTACATCTAAGAAAGCGACGACGAAGTTCCAAACATAGAGAAATAAAACACCGCGGGATTACTGAAGCAGGTATACGGTTTTGAACACAGTGCAACTTTGGCTTACTTTAAGAAGTAATTTAAAGTGCACTTATAAGAAAAATGTTTACGTCGTACATTTTCTGATGTCGCATACAAAGGTTACCAAACAAGATCCATATTTCATAAAATGGTATACAAATAAAGACACAGGTGTTGGTTGTATAAATACTAGTTATGAATTATAGATAGTATAATTATAGTTGAAAATTTTAAATATACCTAAATATGTAGATATTTTCACGGGAGCAGTATACAGGGTGTCACCTGTGTAAATAAATATTGTCTGTAATATCTTCATAACTGTTAGATTTCTTATGATTATTGGAGTTTCAATTAAATAAAAAGAATAAAACAAATACAATTTTATTCTAGACTTTTAACAACTGCATAACCCGACAGCTAGTTAGAGAGTGTATCCCGTTTCCTTGGTACTCGACGTCTTTCATCGGCCGTGGTGATCTCACTCATGCCAGTAACATCAACAAACAAACGATAACCGCCGTCCCATTGAATGCTGGCATTCCAGTTTCTAACACGGCCCTTCCTGACGTCAAGCGTCCTCGCGCTGCTGGGGAAGCGGGATTTGAACTATACTGTAAACATACAAGATTTATTAGATATTATAAGTAGGGTACTTTTTGCCTATATGCCGCAACTAACTTAATGCTACCTTAACTAAGGACTCGTAAATCGATAGAATTCAACGGAGATACAGGCCCGTAATTCGATCGGTAAACGTCAAAGCCCACGATTCGGACTGATCAGATCCTAAAACAATCGCCACTTACACTAAACGGACACTGTACCTGCCCGATCAAAACAGGTATGGTCCCCGGTGGCGACACACGCCCTAAAACTACGGTGGCGACACACGCCCTAAACTAAGGTGGCGACACACGCCCTAAAACTAAGGTAACGACAAACGTCACCCGACGGAAGCCCGTCCAAATACCTGTCTAGCTAGTGCTACAACACCAGCTATTCCACCATAACGGGTGTGTGATCCTTGCATCCCATTAACATCGTTTATTTCGTAACGATCATTTTCCAGAACTTAGAAACCCGGAATGAGTCTCTCCATTTTGGTCGAGCTTTTGACTAACCTCAGTGGCGGACGTAAAGGACCAAGTCACCAAGTTTGATATGATGGAGCAGAAGAACCTTTAACCTACAACATTTTAAAATATTTCGGTCACATCTACAGAATTAATCCTCGAGTTCAAAAACGGAATTAATTCTGACATGGTAGCCCTTCACCAGGTGGAACACCTATGGCTTTGTTGATAGTGCCATTAATATCCCATTAGATGTTCGTTATACGTTGATCCCAACAGTTATGATCAAGATTGGCTCCCATTGTGGCCAACGAATCAAGAAGCGTCCAATTTCTACCTCTCAACTTGTCCATTTCCTCGTGGCAAGCCGACGATATTTAAATGATGAGTCGCAATATTGTTCTGCACAAAAGCTTTAAATGTTCTAAAGTAAACGAGCGACGTTGTTCAGAAATTATACGACGGAGAACACCAACATTTTTAATAAAATCTTGCTAATGTTTAATAACATCTTGCTTTCGTATCTTTGACTTGACATATCAATAAAAATTTTGTAAATGCCAATGTGCGTCTTAATAAAATGGTATGGATTGTGCGAAAAATGTTCGGCAATTCTTGAAATAGGGTATAAATATTTTTTTTTCGGATGGCGTTTTAAAGTATAAACAGCGACGAGCAATGGCCTGGCCTAATATAATTTATGTCATCCAGTTCGGTAAAGTTTTGTCTAATAAACACATCGGCATTGATGGCCGTGCCCTTAAGAATTCATAAACAAACCTTCGGAGCCACATCGTCTATTATAATATAAACATATACATAAACTGTATAATATAGTTTATCTTCTAGATGTATTTAATGTTTTAATTATATTAGTTGTATTTAGCAATTTTAGAAATTTTACAATTATCAGATATCAATGAATATTATATAATAATAACATAACATTTTATTAGATGTTTTATATAAGTATGTATATCATGGTAAAAAATTTTTATATTTGTATTCTTACTACTAACAAAATGAATGACCGATTCATACGGAACTATTATTTATTTTGGTTAGGACAGTTCTTTTGAACATGTCCGTGGTGCTTACAATTATAACATTTTGGTAGTGAATTATACTTTTCTGGGTCAGTGATTGTTGAACTTGTTATTTTGAGTCGGGGTGTAAAATGTTCGTAAATGACGTGCTAAAATCGCCGGATCGGTAATGTTCGCTGTCTCAACTGAAAATTTAATTTGTTGATTATCTATTCCGCTCAAGATTAGGTTTACTTTATACACATTATTTAACGGAATTTGCATTTTATGGATAAGTGAAAGTTTTTCAAAAACGTATTCATACAAATTTTCCATAGACTTTGGTTTGCACTGCAGCATCAAGGTTATAGCCGTTGCTAAATCTCGTTTGTGCGAAAAATTCTCAAGTAGCATAGTTTTCCATTCAGCCCATGAAAAAATACGCGTTGGCAAACCCCTATACCAAACTTCGGCCGGCCCTCGCAATTTACTCAAAACAATGTGACAAATTACAAGATCAGACCAATTATAAATTAAGGCATATCCATCAATAGCATCCAACCAAATTTTTAAATCATTGTATATTGGATCAAATTCCGACACAATATCTTTACTATTCGAGAGGCTTAACTCGGATTGTGAATTGGTGTTCCCACATTTTGTCATTCATTTCTCAATACCGCTCAAAAAGACCTGACTAAGATTTGAAACAGACTCATCATTACTCACCGAACGACTGCCATGAGAGGATTTCTTGGACCTTTGAACTAAAACGCCTTCAGCACTATCATCAAGAGAATCCCGGCGCTCCCTTCTTTGGCGGCGCCTCTGCTCGAAAGATTCGCTCATAGTTGCAATTTTCATAGTTCAAATTTCAAAAACACTAATAAATGCGTAAGGTAATCCCACTTCTGATGTTAGATTTTTTATGATTATTGGAGTTTCAATTAAATAAAAAGAATAAAACAAATACAATTTTATTCTAGACTTTTAACAACTGCATAACCCGACAGCTAGTTAGAGAGTGTATCCCGTTTCCTTGGTACTCGACGTCTTTCACCGGCCGTGGTGATCTCACTCATGCCAGTAACATCAACAAACAAACGATAACCGCCGTCCCATTGAATGCTGGCATCCAGTTTCTAACATAACCGAGCATAATTTCGAGTTTTGATACATTTTTTTGTGTAAAATAAAATTATCTACCTATTTCTGAGCCGCGTGTAATAATTTAAACGTACAAAAAAGTTACAGAAGAATATTCACAAAGGGTTGTAGCATTGTATAAGTAAATATAGTATAATATTTCTTATGGACGAATAGTTGACCAAATTTTAGTTCTCGAATTCGTTACAAGAGGGAGCCATATGTATGTAAACTTGATATTTAATCGTTCACGTTCAATTTTACACTTTCGATACTGCGCCATCTTATGTTCAATAGTTAAATGATCCATTACACAGATATTTGGAAATACAGTTTTCCTGAAATGTGTTTATAAAACCACTGTATTTGGAAACGATTAAAAATGACAGGGTAGATAGAATAAACGGAATAAATTCATATCACGTGACATGAAAATTAGTAAAATATCAGCTACCGGCAGATACGACAAAAAAACTTCAGTTAATGCGGTTTGAGTTTTTATCTAGGGTTTGAGAAATTATTTAAATAAGGTATACCATTGTTGTGTTAGTTTAAATTATGTAACACTTGATATTATTAGATTTATTTTTAATATTTTTTTATCTAGTTTAATTTTAATTATTTGTGTTTTATATCCGGTATATTGCTGTAATCAGAAAAAGTAGAGGAATTTAAAAACGATAAATATACAGGGTGTTCCATTAAAAAAAAAACAAGCATTTTGTTTTATATCTCTCTCAAACGCAATATCCAATTGTTTTTCCATGTAGTTCCTTGATATCACAATAATATTTACTAAAACTTTGTTTTTTACCATTTCTCGCCTCAAAACATTTTTCCTTTCTAAAATTATGATCTCTCTCGCTGTGACGTAAATTCCCAGTCTTCGAGGCTTTCGACGCCGGCGAGACCTCGATGCGTAGCTTTTGACGTCACCACACCTTTATAGAAAAGAACGAAAAATGTTCATATTTTAGAGTTGTATCATTGTATAAGTAAATATAATGGTTGTATATCTCCGTTAATATTGACAAAAAAAAAACAGAAAAACGCTACATCAATTTTTGAAACATACTGAATGCAAATAAATAATAAAAAACAAATGTGAGACAACCCTATTCATATTTGGAATTTTATTATTTGAATATCTGCTTTCCCCTCTTAATGAATCCCCTCCCTAAACCAACGCGAAATATTCGCAGTGGCAGCGAAATTTTCGCGGCGAATAAATTTAATATCGCGATATCTTCGCAGCGGTACTCGCTGCGACTGCGGTGCGGACATTTCGCGTAGATTACTTCTGATTCTGAAGCTGTAGATCTGCCGCCGTGTATGGCCGTTTTCACACTGGCTGACACGATACCGGCACGACAACGACAACGATGTCGGTGGATGCGTAATCTCATAAATAAATGGTCATGTTTTCAGACTCGCCGATATATCGGTATCGTGTCGTGACAGGCTACTCCACTTGCGTCGTCGCTGATTTTGTGTCGGCATCGGTGCTGTGCTGATGTCGTGCCGGTGTCGGTATAAGTGAAAACGCCCTATAGTGTAAAAAATATGATCGCGCATCGAGATGCGTATTTTAAGCAGAGCGAATATACCCCCCGGCGACGACACATGCGACCCTTTTATAGAATGATACATTAATTCCCCAACCATCTGGAATGGTTATTTACAAAATTTTTTGGTAGGCCTAATATTTTTTATTTCAATAAATATAAATATAAATAAATTTGACATAATTATGTTTTTTTATTTTTTCGCATATACCTCTTATATTTCCAGAACTAATTTAGATAAAGACATCACCATGCATTCATTTAAGAACATTAAAAGAAAACGTACAGCGTAATTTACAGCGATAAAATGCGTCATGTCTTTATATACTAGACTACTAGACAATGCCAAGACCTACGTCAATTTCTAATACTACTTTTTTTTGGAATGATGAAAACTTGAAATTAACAGGTATACAATTATTAGATATAATATAATAATATACATTCGTGATAATATTTTTGACATACCGACGTTACTCTGGTAGCTTTTTACAAGGGTTTGACAGTAAAAATATACAAACCCACGAAAAATCATTTTCACCGACACATATTGATAATTATTGACAATGACCGAGCCGTAAGAAATAGGACCCTGATCATGGACCACGGAAATGTTCTCCGGTTTATCCTAAGTTATTCAGGGTGTAAACTCTAATTTTCATCTTTCCTCTATCCTTATCGGTAAACATAATTCATAAATTGAAATGCAAACTTCTATGAAATTGTGATTAATTTTTAAAAATCATTTAAGTTTAAAATGTTTTATTAAACTGCTCAATTTTGATAATGAAATTTGTAAAATTTTTAAGAACCTTTGAAGTTGAAAATTTTGTATTAAACTTTTAAATAAAATACTTAACTTTCAAAGTATTTTTTCAATGATTTTAGGACACCCTGTATATGTATATTTATTTACTCATCACAATTTTCTATCCATTTTTTAACTCGTTCTTCACCACCATATTTTATTGGGAAAGTTTCCTTTAGATTTTCCACATTTATAATATTGACATATTATATTTCCTGCCATTATTAATTTATTTTTAAATATGTAAACAGTAAACAGAACACCGATTCAACAACACCAGTTTTTTATGCATTACATAATGGCGATTTTTTGTATACCAAATTTCCAATCTTACTTAGAGCCATCTACACACAAATTACTATACCCCTTGTATAATAACAGTACAGTAGAGGCCGTCTAGACCTACACTAAGTTCTTTAGCACAAATATCAGAAATATTAATAACTCATACAGACGATAGATGTCCACACTATCTTTCGTATCATTTTACTGGTTAACAAAATTTACATGGGGATTATATTACTATATTTACTTATACAATGGTTGTAGTAAAATGAACGTCCTGTATGATTTAACCTATTAACAACATAATCACTGCATACTTTATGAAGAAAAACTAAACAACAGCAAATTTTGCTCAAATCGGCAACTGGGTTCAGAGTAAAGGAGAAAACAAGAAATAAAAAAGACACTTTAATAAGCTATAACGTTTTTTGCGAAATTTTTCGTTTAAGCAAGTTTGATTAAATCGACACTATTTGGGTTCTAGATTGTATCCCTGAAGTAACATTCGTTAAGTGACACCCTGTATAACAGGGTATCCAGCTGATTATAACGCCGAAGACTTTCATCCACAGTCCATCTACAAAGTAGTTGAGAAATAGTCTTCCAGAATTCAGCTGTGCTTCCACAAAAGCCTGAAAACCTTGGAAATTTTGAAAAATCTGATTTTTGTACCACTAAAGTCCCGTTTCTGTATGGGATTCGTCAAAATGTTATTAGTAAAAGATTCTCAGAAAAAAATGGGTGCAAAATTTAAATGCTTAATTTGAACTTTTTCGTTTATAAAATGCTCCGTCTATTTTCTTAGAATAAGAAGTTTAATATGCGTACAATTTTAGTATCCTACGCTTACATTGGCATTTTGCTTGATTTTAATTGTTCTGAAGTAGGCAGAGGGCAATAAAATTCTTTCTTATTCTGAGAAACTTTTTTTAATGAGATTTTGAAATATCTTATGTTTTATAAAAGGTCACTTTATACGCAAAATTTGCAAATCAAGCCAAAAATCAAACTAGAAGACATTGAAATTTTGAGAAACCTTTCATAATTGTATTTTGTACTTTGCTGGTGCAAAAGTTTTCCTAATTTACTGAATTTTAAGGATGTGAAATCACGTCACATTTTGTCTCTCTAACAAGCAGGCCGTTTTTCAACACCGATATTTTTTTTACCTTTCTGAGAACACGTAATTTTTCTCTGTAGTTTTTGTAAGCTACTTACTTATCCTTTTGCACTAACCCTTTTGTTAAATCAGAAAAATGTGTATTCAGTTCTTCAGTCTTTACCATTGTCACCATTTCTTTTACCTCGTCGTCGTCATTTCTAAATCTTTGTTCTCCTAAACATGCCGTCAAGGGACCAAAGAGATGACAGAAGAAATATTACTCTAAATTGTACAGGAACAATAAGGATAAGGATAAGAAAATGTATAAGGATAAGAAAATAGTATATTTAGCAGCAAAATATGTCGTTTTTTTTGTGAATAAACAATTGTCCATAAGCCGCGACAGCGACGAAAGGGACAAATTCCCAAAATAAAAAGGTATTTCAGCTCGACTACTATATACTATTGCTTTGTACCTATATAATTTTATGTTAAATTTAATTTTTAATTAATGAGTGTATACGGCAAATTATGAACTATTTTTAGCAGCCTCTCCAACAATGCATTAAACAACGGGTCCTGTTCAAAATTATCACTGTCACATATGTAGAAGATGATATTTGTCAAGTGAAATTTACATTTTTTTGGGAAAAAAAATCATAAATTTTACGCTTTCGCTTTCTTATAAATTATATATTGTACAAATAAAACTTAAATATACGAGGTCTGTTCAGAAAATAACCGAACTTTGAATTACGCTCTAATGCAGATATTTAATGATATGTGATTAGCAGCATTGCGTTGCACATAACCTCCTCTGTAACCACATGTTCGTAGATTACTGATATTTCATTTAGTTTTCGTGATACTATTACTCAGTGCAACGTGTTTAAGTGTTAGCGACGATTTTTGAAATGTGCGATTTTCTGGAACAACGAAGCAACGTAAAATTTTGCATGAAACTGATGAAAACTTTTATGTGAATATTTGAAACAAGCTTACGGAGATGGTGCTCTGCGTCGAATGGTTTTCACTATTTAAAAGCGGTCGTCAATTGAAGATCATCCTCTACCAAAAAGGTATTTGGTTTCAACCGATGACTCCCACGTCCAAAAAGTCAAAGATCTAGTGTGAGCAAATCGCCGATTAACTGTCAGAGAAAATGCAGTAGAGGTTAGCATCTCACTTGGGCCATGCCGTGAAATTTTCAAATAACACGTTTTATAACAGAATCAATTAATAGAAGTATTCGAATTAATTGAGGTGGGGTAAACTACATACAATTACTGTCCAGTTCTTTTAAAGGAAATAAGTACCTATTTGCGCGAGTGATAGTGAAATGATTATTTTTGTTAACTGCTACAAGTTATACAGAGGGTTTGGGAAACTGGTACCAGAAATTCAAGAGATATTAGAACAAATTTTTTTTGGACTTTTTCGTCACCGATTATTATTTTTTCAAATATACAGGGGTCTCGAAAGGTCTTGTCAAAAATGAAGGAAATATAAAGGGGTGCTCAAAATAGTTGTAGTACTTCATAAAAAAATTTTTCCTATCGGTTTTCGTTGTGGAGTTATTCGCCTTCAAAGAAAGAAGTTTTAAAATAAATTCCAATTATAACTTCTAAGTCGTTACATACCAAGACAACAATGAAATTTGGGCAATTAAAGTAACTCATGATAATGTTCATTTCCAAGTTTAAACTGATATTTTTAAATAAATAAATATTTAAATTTATACATCTTTGACAGCGTTGCCAAATTTGGCATTTTTCTTTCATAGTTTGATTCCTCTCTCAATTTGCTAAAAAAAAGGTATACCAATATCAATCGATATCTGGTACCGTTTTTTGAGAAAATAGAATTTTATTAACAACATACATGTATCAAAAAATGCGATATTAACATTTTTGCAAAAATCTTGGAAATTGAGATAATTGTCAACAAGTATGTATAATTGTATAATTAGCAGTTAGATATTTGTTATAAATCATTTTGGCACCATTTGTTGATTCAATATCATAGAGGAATTTAGCTATGAAGAATTTGCAGACATTCATCTAATGTTCGAACCTGCAGAATGTAATACTGCTGAAACTGTTCGGATTTACGCCAACCGCTTTCCAAATAAAATAGAATTTGCATATTTGAAGTGACGAAAAAACCCATGCTATTATTCAGACAAAATACTAACAAAAATTTGTCATTAATACATGGGAATAATTGGAAACTACTTAGTGGAACCACAAAATATCATTGATGACGCTTTAAATGGGGATAAATATTTACATTTACTGCAAGAACACCAAGAATGTGGAGACGCTCTAGTCATTGGCCAGACGAAAAGAAATAGAATTGGTTTAGGTCCCAAGCCATAGGGGCATCCCTGGTAACGAGAGGGCGGATCAATTAGCTCGTCTTGGGTCCAGGGGACCTGGACAGGGACCTGAACCAATCTTAGGTATCACACGAGGCAGCATTAATGGGGCCCTCAATAAGTGGGCCTATCAAACTTTAGGTCTGGATTGGAGGAGAAATAGAGGATGCAGGCAGGCCCATAGTTTTATACATGGACCTAGCAAATCCAAGACAAGATGGCTGCTGAGCCTCAGTCGAAGAGCCCTAAACCAAATGGTGGGGGTTATGACGGGCCACTGCAGACTTAGGAGGCATTTAAGCTTAATAGGAATTGAGGAGGACCCTCTATGCCCGAAATGTGGCGAAGGGGAGGACACCCCTGTCCACCTTCTGGGACAGTGTGCAGCCTTTGGGAGAATAAGACATAAAGTATTAGGTGCTGAAGAGCTGCAAGGGGTTGAGCTGAGAGACCTTCCATGGACCAAAATCCTGGCGTTCATTAGGGCGTCGGGTAGGTTCGAGGAGGGTCAGAGGCAGAGAGTGGTTAGGTGATGGGATGGCGGGGTAGGCAAAAAGTTGCCAGGCTGAGGCCGCCCCTTTACTACTACTACTGCAAGAACACCTTGACCCGTTATTGAAAGACGTTTCTTTACGAGTAAATAATTGAAATAACATGTGGCTTATGCCCGATGGTGCACCACCCCATTTTAGCACGGCAGTAAGCAAGGGCTTATTTAAATACCACATTTCCCGATCGATGGATCGGTCGAGGTAGTCCTTTTCCATGACTGCCTCGGTGTCCCGATGTTAATTCTCTCGATTTTTGTCTTTGGGGCCATCTTAAAAGTCTTGTTTATCAAACTCCTATAAATAGTAGGGAAGAATTATTAAATCGCATAATTACATACGCCGACATCATTAGTAATGATCACTACATGTTATTTTGAGTACAGCAGAGGTGTTTGAGCAATTTCAGAAAAGGCATTCAAGTTCAAGGTGCACATATTGAACATCTTACTTAACAGTTCTCTTTTTTCTTTTAATTCAATAGAAACCAAGATTTGTACAAAAATGTATGTTGTAATAAAATTCTGTTTTCTCAAAAACGGTACAAGATATGAAGCGACATACGGTACACCTTTTTTTTTAACAAAGAGAGAGAGGAATCGAACTATGAAAGATAAATGTCAAATTTGGCAACACTGTCAAAGATGTATAAATTTAAATCTATCAGTCCAAACTTGGAAATGAACATTACCATGATTTATTTTAATTGCCCAAATTTTATTGTTATCATCATCACAATCGTGGTCAATTTGATGATACACATTAAATCACCCCACAAGTCTTCATTGGGGATAAAAAGGGGTTGCAGCCATAAGGAATAATAATTAATTCCTCCAATTTTCTGTGAAAATTTGGTGGTGTCACAGTGAACAGTTTTCGAGAAATTAATTATTGTGCCCTATGGCTGCTACCCCTTTTCATCCCCAATGAAGGGCGATTTGATGTATATCATCAAATTGGCCACCATTCTTGTAGTTTTCTGTGAAAATTTGATGACGTCACACTGAACAGTTTTCGAGAATTTATTATTATGCCCTGTGGCTGCTACCCTTTTCCATCCCTAATGGAGGCTTGTAAGGTGGTCTATGTTATATAGTCACATTGGCCACAATTTTTTGCTAATTTCTCTAAAAATTTGGTGAACGGCATCCACCATGATTTTTTTTTATTCCCTAACTGTCACCTCGTTTCATCCCTTCAATTATATGGTTTCTCTTACATCATCAGATTGGTCAGAATATGGAATATGGATACCTTTTGTTAAAGATGTGATAATGAAGTCAAAATGAACCGTTTGTAAGATACTTATTAATATTTTCATTTTGCAGTTTATTTGTTTTTAATCTATAAATTTCTTATTGTCTTATTTCCTAACTCGTGAGCTAAAAGTTAAGAAATTTTGAACAGTAATGACAAACGCTAATTATATATTTCAGTGTTTCCTAAAATATTACAATGTTAGAAATAGTTAATTATGATGACCCCTCTTCTACGCCAATGGGTTAGGTATTCGGGTATATTCGAAACTTTAGCTGCTAGATTTGGCTGCTGTTTTCACACCGGTTGTTTGATCTGAGAAAATCATACTTAACAGAGTATCTTCGCTTCCTTTTACATTCAAATATTTGGACTAATGTAATGAATTAATGAAATATTGTTAATGTGCTGTTACCTTTCAGTAATTTAAAAATTAGTGACGAAATTATTTACTTCTTCTGATTTTCTATCTCCACTAATATATAGAATATCTAAGTTAACGCACCTACAGTGTGACAAACTGTATACATATACTTAATATATGCACTCTAAAAGCTATCCGAAGTTGCCATGGTAACGATTTAAAATCCATTTGTAAATATTTGATTGCTTTTGCATTTAATTTCCAAGGGATTAAAAGTAAATTTAATCGAATTATTATTAAAATTTAATTAAAAGTAAATTTAAACCCTCGGGATTAAAATTTCAAAAAGTATGAAGTCATTTAAATCTGATAACAACATTCATTATTTTTAATTCTATTTTCGTTCTTCGCACATAATATTTATGTTGTTTGATGATGGTGCAGGAACTGTAGAAGGAAGCCGACTTCGATATTATTGAAAGGTTGGGAGGATGGGCAAAAAGTAGTTTCCGAGAAAAATAGAAACGTGGTAACTGCATCTCGATATCTTGGTTTGTTAAAAGATATAGGGTGTTTTTCATTTTTGGCCGTTTTTGAAGGGCCGAATAACTTTTTATTTGTATTTTCTTTGTAAATTGGCTTCATTAAGTTGTGTTGTATAATTTTCAGAGGGCATCCGATATTTTTGTACAATAGCATTTTTTTCGGTTATAACCTAAATTTAAATATATACATTTTTTAAGTGTGGCATCATAAATTTACGGTGGTCCTTAAAGAACGTTCCGATAATAGCGGAAGTGATTTTTACTTTAAATAAACAAATTCTCTTGGACATATGTCCTGAATATCCTAATTTTCAAGATACAATGTTTTAAGGTTATTTGAAAAATATAATAATACGCAAATACACGAATAACTTGAGCTGATGATTTATCTAAGCAATCATTAAAAATTCCCTGAATATGTATACATTTATATTAATCAGCGATGAAGATATAGGGAGATACCATTGATAAGAAATCGAGAATTTCAACACCACTATTTCTGACTCTATTTGATTTCTAACTTTAATACAAAGAAAAAAAATTAAGTTCCATTTTGATCTGGATGACCATATAGAGAAAGTCCGCGATGCTCGTCCTAGTAACCCTTACAGAAACCCAATTCAGCCCAGAAGCAAGGTATTGTCTATAGATTGGTGGTACATCCAGCACGGACTATTTGCGAGCCAAAATACTTAGACGAAGAACTATAGCACTTGCGATCTGCTCTTAGAAGAAGTGTATACAAAAATAGTAATTTCGAACGTGTCATTAGAAAGACACATTAAGATAAGGAGAAACAGAAATATCTGGCAACAATATATTTGCCATATGTATTAAGAGGCACTGACAGGAGGGGCCGCACCATAAGTAAACATATAATTAATACAATCTACAATACTTCACGGAATATAGGGACATCCTTTTCCAAGACCAGCTTTAGAAGTGAACTGCTGGAAGCATAGGAGCCGACAACGACAATATTGTCTTTTTTCCTATTTCTGATTAAAGTTTTTAATTATTCACACATAATATGAACGCCAGTACGCACAATTTTCTTTGCATCCATTTTTAATACTGACACTTTCTATACTATTCAATGTAGTAGTACTCGTATATTCAATGTTCTTGAATCATGTGATTAATTTTACTTTCAATTCTCTATTCAGTTGCATAGATTCAACGATATTGATCAATGAAGTTAACTAATGAGAACCTCCCCTTAAATCCATCTCGTTGTTACGCTAGTGTTTTTGTGAGGTAGACACTTCATTATTAAAACTCTTGAAATGCGCAGGTTATATGTGACTCATTAGTACAGACAAGCAAGAAAAACACTTGAACACTCATTTACATTAGTAAGTAAGTTTGTTTACCTTTAACTAGAAATGTCAAAATTTTTATATGGTTTTTCATGGCTACTACGATGAAATTGAATAAATCATAAAATTGGTGTTTCTAATAAAATCTCTTCACCCAAGTATTATACATCGTTGAACTTGAAATTTGCTTTATCTGATGGTGCAAACATCCAATATGGCGTTCATAAGAAAATCTGTAAAGCCTGTAAATCAAGCTAAAGAGCCTCTATGGGGCGGAAATTCGCCTCAAGAAAACTGGAGAAATACAGGAAGAAAAGAAGGAAAAGTATGTCTGTATCTATACGAATTGATGGTACAAAGTAAAATATCATGTCCAAACCTATACAACTCAAAGAATCCTACATCAAGTCAGCACCTCACGTCTGCCAAAGAGGATCAGAGAAGCCAGGAAGCAACTAGGGTAAAGTTAGAAAAATATTCTAGGAGTGTATTTCTACCCTGCCAGTAATTTAGCCAAGGATATCTGGGATATAGTGAACAGATTCACCACAGAGAAGGCGTTAAAACAGAAGAAGACGCCACAGACAAGCAGAAGAAGAAAGATGACAATCTGCTTATGGAAAATTATTAATCCGGCAATTGCGCAATTAAATCATGACACTACAAATGTGCTTGAATTTCGCCAAAACATCTAGGACAATTTCAAAAGAGGAAACATTGTGCCGATATCTTCTTCAAAAAGCTACGAAGAAAGAGCTTGAGGCAACACAGGTATTACGAACTGACAAACTTTCGAAACTAAACCTGTCAAGGAAAAAAATTCAAATCATTAAGGAACTGAAAAGAAATGAAGAAATGGCCACATTCACGGCCAACACATCGAAAGTAGATAACATACTACACAACCCAGTGTATAAGATCAAGAATAATCCAATCAACAATATTGGGAAAGAGGCGACGTCTACGATTCGACCACCTAACATTCCTAAAGAACTACCTTCAACTTTATTGCCGTCCATAGGTCCATTGAACCATTCGATTATATACTTCACCAAACCAGAGTAAAAGTTTCCTGTTTCGTACCATATACTGAAATATTAATTAGGCAGAAAAATAATTATATGCTATCACAAAAATACCACTATCAGGAATGCAAATTGCTGATTAATTCTGATACTAGCACTGGCAAACGATAAATCATTACATAAACCATCTCAATAGGTATTGTGGATAGATTATATTCGCTCACAGCAGAAAAAATAGCATCTATTAACGAAAACTGAATAAATCTTTATATGTATAGCTGGTTAGCAAGCCATTAGATATTTAGCTATTAATAATAAGACACAGATATTTACAGTTTACTAAATTTTTGATCGAAACTGTGTATGAGCATCTCATTCTCTACTAGTATATCAAAAATTAATCACCGGAAGGCAAATGGAAAGTGAGCGTTTTTAGTACGTCCTAGCTATTTTATAGTCTCGAGTAGATGGCGTTTCGAATAATAGAAAAGCGTATTCGCTTGCAATACATGAACATTCTCTGATGTTATACGAGATACTTGGAGTACAATGAGGATGGTATTACTAGTAGGTTTATAGAATTAGGTGAAATTGAGGAGAAAATGGATGTTATAAAGGCATTTAATTACAATGCAACGGAATTCACTAAAATTTCGTTACACTGCTCAGTTACACGACACGCGTAACTAATACCAGAATTCTATTGAGAACCAGATAAGATTACTGCTAAGATTTTACACGGAGGAGATAGAAATTCAGAAGAACCGAAATAACTTCAATTAAAGCATGGTTAGTATTATCTTGTCAGTGCATATAACAGATATAAGTACCAACCAAAGGATTTAATCTCCAGTATGTCTCTCGCAACGTGAAGAAGCCTAAAGCGACGTGGCAATCAGCCTGGAAATTGTTCGGTTATGATTTTCTATTACAATATTGCTCTGGGATGAGGTCTCCATGGTAGAAGCAATTAATAAAATTATTGATACTGTGCTAATAACTCATTTTCAATTAATTGAACATAAAATTAACAGAAATATACTGTAGTTCCAACTGCAGATTTTTTTTTCGTAACGAAAAAAAAACAGCATTTTCATGTCTACTTTCATAATATATTATTGCTCACGATCGTTGATAAAATATATTACATTCTGCGTAAAAAAGGAGACACAAAGATCTGTAACATCCGTAAACAAAAGAATTGTCCCATTTAATTAATTAGTTTCATTTGCAGGTAAACATTAGCAACACATGGATGCTTCCTGAAGAGGGTTTTCCGGTGTTCTACCGCTATTTCCGCGATCGCATATCATGGTATGAAGCTGATGCCGTATGCCAGTTTCACCACGCAAACTTGGTAACAGGTAAGTGGTTCACCGCGATTTATTCCATTTAGCAATTTAACCGACGATTTTACTTGCTCACACATTAATAACTCATATCTGCACTAAAAGCACTTAATATGTTCTCGGATGTTGTTTAAAAAGAGAAAATTTTATTAGGGTAATTCTGTGAAGAGCAATTTTTTAAATAAGGTTTTCCTCTAATTTTAATATTCTTTTTTAGTTCTATACATCAGCATTGGTTATTACGTTTCCAAAATGTTATGGTAATTACATATATGTAATTCTCAATTTGGTTTATCCTTATTTATTTTTGTCTTAAATTAGGTACTGAAAAAAAAAAAACAAATACTTATTGGAATATTAATATGACCCTAAGTATTCATTAAAAAAAAAACTGAATTACATAGACAGTTGTATTAAGAAGTTTTTTCAATGTTTCGACTATGAAAATTAAAACAAGTAAATATTCGGTAAACGCAGTGGACCGCGAACGTTTTAATAACTACAGAGCCTTTATAAATGTTTACAATCCACGTACTCATCGAGTATAGGCAACCAACAATTCACAGTTGGTAATATCAAATGAAAATCCCTAAATCCCAGTGGGGTTATATGTAAATAATTTAAATTGTTTTTATAATTGCTTGACTTGAACTATCGATATTAAAATTATATTTCAGAAACGAACTTTTGTTTTTTCGTTAAAATGCTTTTAAGTTTATTAAAATTAGTAAACTATCAAACTTTACTCTTGTTAATGAACAAATTACTAATTTTTACTATGAAAGCAAAAAGAGCATGATGTGAACCTATAACAGTTTATTATTATTTTTATTTAAGTACAGACTAAATGAACAAACAGTTTACTTTTTATTAAAGATAAAATAGGATTACTTACGGAAAAATTACATTAATTTACAAACCATGCACTGGAATATACATTAAATTCAAATTCATAAATTAGTAAGCTATATTAATAATATTTAATAATAATAATTAATATTTGTAATATTAACATTACATATTCTGTTCAAAATGATGTCCTTCAATAGCTATGCACAAATTTACTCTCCTATGCATATTTTCATACAAATTTTTGCAGTTATACCTATTGTTCATTTCTCAAATAATTGCTGTTTCTAATTCTTCAATGTTGTGCATTACTGTTTTAAAAATAATATTTTTCAGATATCCAAAGAAAAAATAATCTAAGGGAGTTAGATCCGGTGACCTCGCTGGCCACAATCCTTGACTAATCAGTCGATTATCATAATAATCCAAAATTGTTGCTCTTGCAGTTAACCCTTCTTGTTGAAAGTGACTTATTTGTAACTCATCATCATGTAGCTCTGCTAAAAATGGCTCTAAAATAAGGGTTCGATATCTTTCGATACTTTGTAGTTTCGTAGAAACATATAGACCCCATTATGTGTCACGTCTTCTTGACATCGCTACCCAAACGCCTACTTTTAAGTGATGTAAATCGGTTTCAACAAATGTATGAGGATTTTGTGCGGCCTAGATTCTACAATTTTGGATATTTACATAACCTAATATGTGAGACTATGCCTCGTCAGTGAAAACAGCAAGTCAACAAATTATTATTCATGTTTTCTTTATACCGCTCTAGTACTGTAATCGTCTTCCATAGTCTATGGGAAGTAATTCCTGCACAACAGTTAACTTGTATGGGTGTAAATGCAGTTGTTTTTTTAAAAGCTTTATGACTTGTTTAAACTGAAAGCCCTAAAATAAAAATTTTACTCCCATCTAATCTCAGATTCAAATATAAATGTCAAAGTAAAAGTATTTTAGAGATAGAAACTAAATTTGGGAATATTTTCACGAACTTAAAAAAATATCTGTTTGAGAAGGCAACTTTGTAGAACTTTGATTTATTCGTTGCTGTATATTATCGATGACATTTTCTGTGAATAAAGTTGGTCTGCTCGTAGATTTTCCTTTGCAAATACAGAGTTTGGATTCAAATCTTTTGAAATAGCACATTTCCAGTTTAAGAAAGTATTATAGTCAATGTTTGTGTCTGAAAATTCAGTCAAAAATCGTTGTTGTAAAGATATATCCATCAACCGTCTTCATTTCGAGTTCCGCTTCAAAAATGAGCCATTACAATAAAAGCATCTTGTTCTAGAGTAAACGTCGTAATGTGTTTTGAAATAAAAATATTATTAACCTCAAAATTTTGTTTCTGTTATAACTTATCAGTAATTCGATGAAATGTTAAAAGTTTATCTGTGAAAATAACTGATCGATTTGAAATATGTACGACGTAATATTCAAGCAAAAGAAACAATAAACCATGGCAGCAAATGAACTCAAACTAAAACAGATGGACGACGGACGACAGACGCCACTGAAAATATCACAAATGTCAAGTTGTGTCATCAGTCATAACGATTCTCATCACTCCACACATGCAAATTATGAAGTGTCCGCAGTTTATCAAGACAATTAAATGTATGTAAAACTAATGTTCACAAAACTTAAAAAAAAAACAACTTCATCGGCCATTTCATTTAATTCCTGCTCAAACTCGAAAATTTAAATCCCAACAAACGTTTACAATTTTGCCACTGGTTGGTGAATGGCTTCGCAGAAGATAATAATAATAATTTGCTTCAAAAATAATTTTTTACCGACGAATCTTGTTTTATAAGGAATGGAGTTGTAAATTTTCATAATTTGCACGTGTGGAGTGATGAGAATCCTAAAGAAACATGACAATAATGACATTATCTGATAGCCACAGCAATCAACATTTTGTTTTCATCGCGTACTGAATTCAGAAGATTTAAATCCGCGACAGTGCTACGAAAACCGAACAGACCTGAAAATAATGCCATTTTTGTCAAGAATGGCTTTCTGTAGGCGATTTTCTCAAGACAATATTTTTTTTTAAATAAACGACCTTTTCAATATTGCTGTCCGCTTTAAAAAAATACGACCACTGTAAAAGTTTTGACCGCTAAAAGAGAGAGGTAACCAAAGAAAACTATCACTCAGTATTCGATTTGACTAAAGCTTTAAGAAGTAATAGGCCATATTAGTGCAAATAAATGTGCCAAATTTTAACGCGATCGGTGATCGGTAAAAGGGTTATGAACTTATTAATTAAATTAGTTTTATTTTTGAAAACTTTGAAGGCTTGTAACTCAATACCAAAAATGTTTTATTTTACTTTTTTTTGTAGATCGTATTCATTTATCGTCGTGAATATGCAGTCAAACATTGTCGGTGAAACTTGCGGCCTCCACTATTTAATTTTGATTCTTCAACATTTGCACTTAAATTAAAGTCAACATTTGTTTGTACTGTTTTTTAAATAAAATAATGGATAGTATTTTTTAGATTGTAATTTCTAGAAAAAGAAAAAATATCGGCTAACAGATTTATATTCCTTTTTTTTAGTATCAAATAAATTTTACCTGTACAGGTAAATGTCACCACCATTTAAATTTGTTATTTTTTGTTTTAGAAAGAAATATACAAAAAAATATAATCGTTCCTTATTTAGATAAAGTCTAAGATTTTCCATATTAGTGTACTCAAAATTGTATGTTTTCAATTTTCTGAATGTGTAGAATGCGGTAAAAATATAGATTTAACATGATTTTATAAAAATGTTAGTCTATTCGAAATATTTGTTTTTCCAAGGGCGACGTTATTACTTTTTTATTATCACTAGAGCAAACGGCTGAAACAAAATTTCTTTGTCCAGGTAAATAAATATGGCAACTGTATCAGCGAATATAAAACGAAAGAAAAGGTATGTGAAAAACATATACCACAGCCTATTGAATGTTCAGGTTCATTGGTTGTTGTACAAAGCAGCACTCGAAGTATCATATCGGTCATTAAAAACGTCTGCGGGCGATTCACTGGTACAATAAATTCCTTTTGGATAATCGATTTTTTTTTTAATTCATTGGACGACTTCTGAACCATAAATCAGAATTTGTTTAATAAATGGGGTTTTCTGTCTAAAAATATTGTTAAATTGGCATCTCGTATTTTCCGTTCATAGTAGTAAGGCACAGTCTGTTATGAAGTTGGTACATACCTTAAGATAACCCATATAATCGACTTATTTTTAACATGTAAAACATATAAACTGCGTTATATCACAGTGTTACAACAGTAGTCCCAAAACAAGATCCTCGAGGCACTCCATTAACGACAGAATATAGAGAAAAATGGTAGTTTAAAACCAGCACACTGAAAGTTATGAAAGTTGTTTTTAACAGGTAAGGTGCCAACATTTTGGAAAGAAAATATCAAAATGATCATTTTTGGATTATAACAGAAAAAACATGTTGGAAAACTATTTTGAGCTGAAGATTTTTCTGTAAATGGTGGTGGTCCGAAAATAAGATGAACTGCAAATATTGCATACGAGAATAAAATAGGACTGTATGCCAACCAATCATAATGTGATTACCTTACCAGTAAGGCAGTTTTTTACTTTTTTAAAATTTGTATAAATATGTACAAGTATTATTTGATCTTTAGCTTTATGCAGTTTTGTAAATATCCCAAGGGTGTAGAGCTCAAACGAGAGGGAATTCGCTAGCCGTGTGGTGAACCGGGAGCAGGAATAATGGGGTTGTTAGGTATTTGAAATGCGGTTCCTGCGGGATACAAAACCGAGAAAAATATATCCGACGTAGTGAATTTAAAGCTTTAATAAAGAATGCGTAGCAACGGTTGGTTTCTCGTTACCTGGCCCACATTACAAACATTCCACAGTGCTGGGCATTGACAAATTAGCCGTACAAAAAGGGTATTTAGAAATGTAGTAGCTACCTGAAATGAAACAAGTAAACAATGTGTACATCAATAATTATGAAATCTCTTAGATATGTACTGGGTTTTCTTTAATACCAGAAATATGTATAACAGGTTCTATTAAAAGAAAAATGAGGCAACTTATTTTCTTACTATCTTCCATTACCATGAATAAAGAAATTTTTTTAGTAATTATGAAATCATGGAAATCATTAAAATGGATAGGTATGGATACTAAAGGATGTCTCAAAAGAAACGCATTTTCAAAAAAGAACAGACCAATAACCCCACCAGCATAAATCCACACCACACTGTTACTCATTGGGTATACAGTGGTTGTTCTTGAATGCCCCGAGGATTGTATTTTCCCAAATTCGATAGTTTGCTCGTTCACATACCCACTAAGACGAAAATGCGACTCTCGCTAAAGATGATTTTCTTACCAGTCCACTTGTTGATTCTCCAACATCCAATTGACGAATGTCTGTCGCATTGAATGGTTGTCTGGTTTCAATTCCTGTGTTAGCTGAATCTTTAATGTATACTGATGCAAATATTTTATTAAAATCCGCTGCATCGTGGTTTTGGAAATGTTTCGGAACCTGTTTATTCAAATATGGCAACAAATTTTTCACAGTTGTTTCATTAGGGATATTCCTTCTACCGAAAATTCCACGTAATTTGCGGACAGTCTCAGCTACACATTCTACTACAACATGTGACCCTGTACAATGCTGCCAACTATTCGAAATGAAAATGGAGCACAATTCAAATTCTGCGTTACTTTTGGGATATCCTTCATTTAACATGAAAAATAAGTATATGTAATGAGTTTTATTTTCGAAAATTGTAGAGATGCAAACCATTACTTGTAGTGTTTTCCATCATTACCATTGAAGATCAGGTATATAATGGCTATGGCTATGGGAATTATGGTTAACTATGGCCACTATTAGGGGCTTGGAAATGGTAAGAGATACAGGTTTTGTCGAAATCTGTATTAGTTGTTGAGATTATCATACACGGTAGGAAAGTACCGATGGTCTATCTGAAGTTACGTGAGAGCGATAAAGTAAGCCATAGAAATCCATGCGATAGAGAAGGATGGCTATAATGAAGGCCTCTCATAGTCACCGCCCGTTTCGCCCTTCCACAAATAAGATCCACTTCTTATTTGTGGAAGGACGAAATGGGCGTTGACTATTAGACGCCTTCATTATAGCCAACCTTGTCTATCACATGGATTTCTATGGCTTACTTTATTGCTCTTACGTAACTTCTGCTAGACCATCGTTACTTTCCTACACTGTATACTTACTGGTCATATTTCGCGCCAATGAAAATAAACAATTTTGAAAATATCAATATTGTTATTGCAAGAAATTTCAAATTTTTTCCAAAAAAGATATCCGAGCACATCTAACCGTAACGAGATATAGCCAAAAGAGTGTTAAGACGCCTTCCCATGATGCAAGGTTCGACGAATATATTTTGTTATAAATCAGTTTTCCAGGTGGCATGATGACTGAAGTTCGCGTTAGTTATAATCAAGAAAAAGTGATTTATAAGTGTATTTATCGATCCTCATATCGCGGGAGCGCTCCTTTAGAAAGTGCTATTCAGCCTATTCTGTATAAGTTAATTTCATGTCACATTTATTGTTAAAGATAACACAGTAAAAATGAGATGTGGTAAAAAAATAGACCTGATCCAAAAAGAAATAATCGCCTCTAAATGTTTTTCTTTAACAAAAACTAAGTAAAAAGAGGAGGAATATGTCACCACCAAGTCATAAGGTATAACATATAAAAAAATCAATAAATGAAATGTTCACTTTTATGTGGTGGTTTCTTATTTCAAATAATCGAAACAAAAAATATTCATGAAAAACTCTAATCACTTCTAGAGTTAAGGAACATTAACAGTACTTCTACAAAAAATATATAAAGGGTGATTCATTAACAATGGGAAAATCGAAAGCTGAAGACACTACACGTGAAATGGTAACCATTGGCGCAAACATGCTTTATCCGGAAGTTGAAAGTTCAGAAATACAGGGTGTTGAAAGTTAAAATTTTTTGCGGTTATTCTGAACATATGTAGGCAGGTTAGGAACTTGAAAATTTGTGTAACTATATTTTTTTAAGCGACAAATAAGATGCGTGTTGCAATTTCAGCGTTGCTCCTAAAGGGTGCCACTTACGACCAATTTTACCGAAAATTTATTTAATAACTTTTTACCCTGTATGTCTAACATAAAACTTGATTCAAAACCTGGAAGAGCAATCATTAATTATGTCCTCTTGTTTCATTTCGGTATCTCGATCCGTTTTCGAGAAAAATCGATTTAACGAACACTATGTTTTGATAATACGAGAAATTAAAGGCGAAACAAACTAAGTGTTTATTCATGTTATTACAACAATTAACAATAAAACAAATGGAATAAGTAATAATGATTTAAAGTAATTGTTCGAAGAATCCACCGTTGACACTGATACACTTTACACAACGTTTTTTGAGAGAACTTCGAGTTTGAAACAACATATTGAGATTGCGTCTTACTTTGTTGGCAGCGATTTGTATTCTTTGCCATAACTCATCACGTGAACCAATAGATTCTGGGTGCCCAAGAAAAAAATGCTTCTACGGCTTGAAGAAGTTCTACTTTATTTAACAAGAGACATGTGGTTCATGCACGACAGAGCTCCACCGCATTTTTCTCGGCCAGTGCGTGCATGTTTAGATGCAGTTTTTTCAAATCACTGGATTGCCGATGTAAGCATTTTTGCTTGACCACTCAGAAGTCCGGATTTAAATCCTCTTGATTTTTCTATTTGGTCTCGAATGAAAGATATGGTTTACAAAGAATCTATTGGTTCGCCTGAAGAATTATGGCAAAGAATACAAATCGCTGTCAACGAAGTCAGACGCAATCCGAATATGTTGTTTCAAACTCGAAGATCTAATAGAAAACTTTGTGTAAAGTGTATCAGTGTCAATGGTGGATTCTTCGACAATTACTTTAAATCATTATTATGTATTTCATTTGTTTTATTGTTAAAATTGTTGTAATAACATGAAGAAACACTTAGTTTGTTTCGCTTTTAATTTCTCGTATTATCAAAACATAGTGTTCGTTAAATCCATTTTCCTCGAAAACGGATTGAGATACCGAAATGAAACAAGAGTACATAATTAATGGAAAAATGATTGCTCTTTCAGGTTTTGAATCAAGTTTCATGTTAGACATACGGGGCAAAAAGTTATTAACTAAATTTTCGGTAAAATTGGTCGTAAGTGGCGCCCTCTATGAGCAACGCTGAAATTGCAACAAGCATCTTATTCGTCGCTTAAAAAAATATACTTGGTTTCACAAATTTTCAAGTTCCTAACCTACATATTTTCAGAATAATCGCAAAAAAACTATTTAAAATTTTAACCTTGAACACCATGTATTTCCGAAACTATCAACTTTCGGATAAGGCATGTTTGCGCCAATGGTTACCAGTTCACGTGAAGTATCTTCAGCTTCCGATATTCCCATTGTTAATAAATCACCCTGTATATTTCAAAATAAGTTTTTTAAATTCTATTAAATTTTACTCTTTTTATTCATCTGATACGTCTTATACATGCTTTATGTCTGTCATTAGCCAAATATTTTGTAATGGTTTCTACGTTCTACAACATTACATTACCACAGGATAATAATTTACTGTGTTCGGTATAATCATCATAAACGTGGAGATTTTCGTCACGTGACACTAGGAGTAGAAAGATATATGTATTATAAACAAAAATATCAAATTGTCTCTTCGGTATTTCTAAAAATCATCGTCATCTATACAATAGCCGATTTTCTCGAATCTCTTGTCTGTAATATTCACCTATTTTGATTTATGTGATACGATTTAGTGATATACTTACTTTGTATTTAAAGAAATATTCAAATATATGATCATCCAAAGCTCCTGAACTTATCTCAGTTACTCCTATCATTCGCAGAAGAATATATTTTCACAATGTCTGATGCAAACAAAATATAAACCTGGAATATCCGATTGACTTGCGGGCCATAACCGTTACAAATACAAACTGTAAAACTACGTTTTAGATAAGGATATCTCGTGCAGTACATTGTATTGTATGTTGTATCTATAATATGCTACAAATTTCTGTAGGATGATTTGGAAGCCAATTATTTAATGAGAGTAAGAACGTAAAATGCTTGAAGATGCATCTTAGTTAAATGTCTATTTAAAATTGGAGCATATAATAAAAATATAGATAACTGGTAAGTTTGATATCTATAAATGTTAAAACCTTCCTAACCTTTTACCATTTCTGTGTCAAATATCAAATAGGAACCACTCCTACAATTATTTCAATGAAAAAATTTGCACTATTTTTTTACTGTTCTTTTTGTGTACTGTGATACAGAGCCTCAAAAATATTTCGTCATTTTATAGTCAATACACAGTCTTAAGCAATATACTTCTTCCTTAAAGTTTAAATCTTAGTAAAATAAATGATAAAACACATACCACAGACCTTGTATTTTTGTACCCGCACCGTGCCCAAATGTTCAAAAGTACAAAAATTTATTCCATTTCCAGCAAAAATTGTATTAATCCTATGAGACTATTTTATAACTTGATTTTTTTCATTAGTTACCATACGAGTATATTATTTTACACTGCTGACTTATATTTGGTGTTTACCCCTTTTTATCATAAATAAAAAAAATATAACAATCTTTGAAAGTATTTCAAATAATAAAATTTCTTCTCACCCTAACCCAAGTACCTTGTATATTGAAGAACAAAAAATAAGGTGGGAAGCAGTTTTGATGAGATCACCTTATGCATTAAAATATTTTACACAAATCTCTACGTATATGTATAGGTAAATCTAAAAGTTGTAAATTAAATAATTGACTAAATCAAACTATCTTATAGATTTAAATATTGTCGTAACATTTAGGTGTTCAAAATGGCCACTATGGTTGCCTAAACAAGCAAACACACTCAATTGAGTCGATTTATTCAACACGTGATACTGGTTTTATAAGCTACGGTATCAACATAATGCGTTAGATAAAGACATGGTTGCTCGAAGTAAATATTATAATAATCACTTTTTAGCACATTACACGATATTACGGATACTATATTTTTACCATATCCGGCAACCATGACACCTGAGCAGCAGTGGTTACCTCGGGCGCCAGTTGCTATCTACAGTGCAGAAACACCACCACTCACGCAACTACAATGAAGACACGGTATGTTAGAGTTAGACTTCAGACAGGAAAAAAGTTACACTTGATCAATGTTACCATTTATTAACCTTTGTTCTACACATTCCTGCGCTACGACTTTAAAGCTAGGGTTAGACCACAGAAGATAAAACAACCAGAATTATATCTCGTTGTCGGCACCTTTGATCACTGATGTCTGTTTTCAGGGACCTTGAATAACGTAAATCCCCCACTTTTGGTATACAAAGTCAGGATTGTATTCAGTGAAATTTTATTGCGCTAAACAGAGATATACTAACAAAAAAGCCAGGAATTTATGTGCAGCAGAAAATGAGGTTAATCATGCAAAAGACTTGGTTATTTACGTGAAAAAGTCTTTTAAAGGCGAATTTTAGATTTATTTTAATTTTAAGTTAATCCAGTCTATTAATGAAATTATTCAATGTTAAAAATATTTATATAGTTAATATCAAACTACTGAATAATTACATATTCAATATTTATTAACATAAATTTATAAGTACAAGGCAAAAAATGAAAAATGAAAAGAATTGCGTAAACAAACATTTGTATAATATACAAATATATCTATCAGTACATAAATATACAGGGTGTCCCGTTCATGTTTCAAAAAAAACTTGTGTGTAAGTTCCTCTTGGTAAAATAATGGGAGTAGTTCATGTAACGTTTTTTTCTTACACGCCCTGTTTTCGAGATACAGTGTGTTGAAGTTGTTACTTTCCAAATGGTTTTTGGTTAATTATCTTTAAATAGGCTAAAGATAAAAATGTAAAAATTTGTACACGAGTAAACATCAACTGTGCGTTAAGAATAATGTGCAAACGGTTTCTTTTTGAAAAGGGGTACAATAAAAAAAAATATGTTAAAAATCAAAATTGATTACATTTTTAAACGGTTAAACTCTAAAGCATACTACAAAAAAAGGTATATTTGTCGAAATTCGGTAGCATGTACTTACCATTTTCGAGAAAAATTAAGTTGCATTTTTTTTGCTCACATAAAGCGGTATAACAAAATATTAAATTGAAAGAGGACTTTACCATTGAATGGGTTGAAGACATTTAGCTACCAACAGTATTTGCATTTAAGACTATAATTTTAATTACTTACGAATCACATTAAACAGTTAAATTGTAAAACATATAAATTATTAATTAAAAAACAAAATTAATTTATTTTGAGTTTTAGATTGTTGTAAACTAACATTTAAAAAAGTAAATCAAAATCAGGAGACGCCATATTTCCTTTCAACACCACAATTCATATTGTGTTTTTATATTGTCTTTTATTTTCTAATACTTAATTTGTTCTTAATTTTACAGTACCTTATAGAATAATACACTCGAACAATCATTTATTTACACAACACAATCAATCACGTAAAACGACGCCAATGCTCAACGCGCGGGATAACAAACGACAAATAGGTTCATAAAATGGCTAAAATGCTTTTGTAACTACGCCACTTTGTTCCCATACCAAAAGTGGAGGGTGCGTGCACCGATCTGCGCGAATACCCCCACCACGCCAACTTATAATTCTGGTTGTTTTATCTTCTGTGGTTAGACGGTGACAAGCGGCTACGGTTATGCGCAGATGGTAATTACTGGAAACGATAAAATAATGGTACAGTGTACGGTGTGACAAGAGGTAACGTGACTAAAGCAAAGTACAACATAGTTAGCGGAACAGTAGCGGACAAGTGGACTTTACGGAAAAGAAAATATATTTAGCCAAACGCGCAGTTAGGTCAAGTTCACCGGAAAGAAACTACAGTGTACCTAACCATGTCGTAGTACGGGCGGATAACTGAAAAGAAAATATAATTAGGTACGTCCTGCTTTTCAAAGTAATAGAACATAATAAGGGGGACGACATCCCATGAGACGAACGCGCAGTCAGGTCAAGTAGACCGGAAAGAAACGACCTTTTACTCACTTCCTCTCCTTGGCATGTCTGTATGGTTATATCACTGGAACGGAACTAGCTCTGCAGTAGAATGCCCCCCATCATTAAATATGCGCGGAAACTTATTTATTTACTTCGACGATTTTACTGGTGTTGACGGATTGGACTGCTCGCTTCAACGGGTTGATGTGTACTTCTTCCAATTCAGCCTAATTTCCAAACTTCTGCGGTAAATGGTGGCGGCTGCGCAGTCTTCACAAGCTGGACCTAGTACAACCTTACTTATTTCCAATCGCGACATTTCTACTGCTGGGAATGGTGATGGACTCCTCGCTGCGATGGGTGGATGTGTACTGAATTGAATTTCCAACCAGGGTTGCCACTAGGTCGACACGAAATTACTGACGAAACTTGATTGCATTCCTGACATTTCCTGGCAAAACTTAATTATATTATTACTTGCAATTCCTGGCAATTTAATAGTTTAATCTATTATTTTGGTGATTATTACCTTTGTCTTAACCGTCGTATCCCGTCAGTGTATAAATAAAGCTATCACTATCACTCTGTAACCTGTAATATTAAACATTAAACAAGGATCGCTGCCGAGTGCCAAGTGTGACAAAATATAATAGTAAAGAAACACGATACATCGTCATCTAGCGATGATATCGTGAATCGAAATTCTTAAAACTGATTAAAGTAATCTCTGTGCTCTGTGATGCTTATTTATGATCTTTTAATAACAAATGCAATAATGCAAATGTTGGGGGTTATTTGCAAATCGACATCCCTGAAAATGTTGCTCCCCTGGCAAATTTCTGACGTTAAGTNCTGTGCTCTGTGATGCTTATTTATGATCTTTTAATAACAAATGCAATAATGCAAATGTTGGGGGTTATTTGCAAATCGACATCCCTGAAAATGTTGCTCCCCTGGCAAATTTCTGACGTCAAGTCAATCCTGGCAAATTTACTGGCAGGACTCTTCATTCCTGGCAAATGCCAGTAATTACTGGCAAAACGGCAACCCTGTTTCCAACTGAATTTAGATTCCAGGCTTCTGTGGTGAACGGTCGGTGGCGGCTGCGCATTCTTCAGAAGCTGAACTTCTTCTTACTTACTTCCAACAGTGACGTTTCTACTGCTGGGGCTGGTGACCAGACTGGACTGCTTGCTGCGACGGATCGATGTCAACTAGTGTTGGGACTATTCGAATGCAAATTACAAAAACTATTCGATTCTGCCAAGGTCTCGAATGCATTCGATTCTGTTGAAAGTATTGGAATAGTCATTTGTGTTGCGAATTGCGAGCTGCGGTGCGATGTCTGATTTCAAATACCTCGCGCACTCGCACTGTATTCGAATTGAATGTTTAATAATGAATGATCAGAGAAATTTGAATTACATACCTACGTATTATTAGAAGTGTTCACCTAGAAGTCTCGAATTAAATAAATTAATGAATAGAATAAAGCCAATCATAGTAACTTAGGTTACATGAAACCTAATTTGTATTCTCTTTGAAATAAAAATGTGTTTAGGTAATAAACAAAAATCACTACCAGTAAAATAAAAATTATTTTAATAAAAATGTAAATGAAGTTACATAATGTAATAACAGGTGCAATCATCAAAAAGAAGTACATATGTACCTACTTAAATGTAAATGTAAACCCTTGCCACATTCATATGAGATATGAGTGCAAAGTGAAAAGCGAATGCGAAAAGTCGAGAGCCTAATCTACGAATGATGCGAGACTTGACTTGAATTCGAATTCTCTGTATTCGAATGATTATTCGATTCTGAAAAGTATTCGAATGCTATTCGATTCTGAATTTTCTCGATTCTGCCCAACACTAATGTCAACTGAATCTCTAATACAACTCAACTGCCAAGCGACTACGGCGAACGGTGGCGGCTGCGCAGTTTCCACCAGCTGGACTTGCCAATATCTCACTTACTTCAAACGGGAGCCTTCCTACTGCTGAAGCTGGGCTGGACTGTACCGTTCTCGCTGGCTGGCGGCTCCTGACTGATTTTAAATAGTGATGGGATCATCCGATTATTGAAATAATCGAAACCTTAAGATTATTAAAAAAGAATTCGGATGATAATCGGTCACTACTCGAATCACATAATCAGTACGTTATCGTCGATTTGAGAAACCGACTACGAAACTGACGCCAACCGCGGTATTCGAAAAATACAAAAAATTAACAGAAATAAAATAAAATACCTACTTAAAAATAACCTAATATCACAATTGACAATCACAATGTTTGAAAAATAATTTTACAACGATCAAATTCGTGACCCCTTCATTTGCGAATGTAAAAATATTATAGTAAATAGAATCGACACGCGATGTAAGGAATCTTCCCTACATATACATACCGTTTCAAGTTCCTGATACCGTTCCACAAAATATTTGAGCGATTATTGAAATAATCGAATACCGACTTTCCGATTATTCAGATCATCCGAATATGCGCATCACTAATTTTAGATTCCAACTTGCCAGGCAGTCAAATGCGCCAGCGACTTCGTGCTCGCGCCATATCGGGTTAATTCAGGCGGTGTTAATAGATAAATTAGCGGTGCGGTATCACATTTATTTAAATAAAAATTGAAAAGTAACAGTTCGGGGTGTCTCAGAACACTCTCTGAAAATCACCTCGTTACACCGTTATTATTAAAGATTGACTTTTCAAACCTTATATCACTGTAATTATAAGCAAGCATATAAAATGCAAATATTAACATTAATATTAATAAAATGGACTTGGCTTTTCTTATAAATTATGGTCGAACTCGCGACAGAGACAACATCGATGAAACTGATACATTCAACCACTTCGGCCACCGACCGACTTAGAGAAAGTAATAACAAAATTATAGTAAGAGAAAGAGGAAAAGAGAAAAAGTTTTGGACAAGACTTTACAGAGAATTCCAGAAGAATTCAAATAATTTCAACTGATGGATGAAGAATTAGAACTACATATCTGCAATTTGGAAACGATCATATGTAAAAATTAAAGACCGGAGCGTCATGTGCCAGTGACTTCATACCAAGCACCAGAATGGTACAGATTAGTAAATAGGTCACAGCACTTAATTTTCAATTTTAAAAGTTTCTTCTGGAGAGAAAAGCAATATATCTCTCTAAACATCAAGAAATCTAAATCGACGATGTGGTCAAAGGTATCTAAAGAACAAAAATCTAAAGCTAAAAGAAAAAAAAAACATTACATATTTCTTTGCTCTTATTCGCGACATATCTTAAAGTACATTGTTTATCCAACTTATTCATTATTCATTCGGAAATGATAATGTGTCAAGACTCATGACAATTCCATTTTACATTTTGAAAAGATTCTTTTGCATGTAGCTTTGCCTTTTCCGCGTTTAATTATTGTCTGTCCCTTTCTGAATTCAGCAATATACATTTATTCTACTTTCATATGTAAAAAAATAAAGGGAAGATTAATAGAAATATGTGAATGAGTTGGTTTAGATTAATACTAATAAATTGATTACAATAGATAGTTTTTTTAATGTTTTAATTAAATGTTGGACATTATAACCATTTTCTTGCACGCAGTACCTCTGAACGTTCCTATACCAATATTTTTCCAATTATTGATCCTATTTCACTACGAATAATCAATTGTATTGTAACTGTACATATATTAACGTATACCAAACTATTTCAGATATTCAAACTTTCAATGTAGAAATGTCATGAAACTTCTAAAAAACTAAAAATCTGTTCCCATAGAATTTTATGAGAAAATATTTCCAATTAAACTTACATTACTACTAATAATTTAAGTCATCTTCATTTAGGTAAAAGTGGTGTTTGATATTTCAATAAACAGTTGTCAGATTTATAAAGTTTAGTTTTTGTTCAAAACAATCTAAATTTACAAATTTAAAAATAATTTTTCGATTTACATCAAAATTTATCAAAAAGATCGACGATACTTTTTGCTATTTTAAATAAATTGAAGAGATGGTAATCACATTGACATCGGAGTATTTTTAAATAAACCTCAATTGAAAGCAATAAGAGCAACAATTTTACATCATAACACGCCACTTCTTAAATAAATTTTTGTTTTACTTTTGTTGTCAAATTAATTAAAACTTCAACAATGTTAAAAAACAAACTTTGCTAGAGAACATCATGCAAATTTATGTACACACGTTTGGCGAGATATTAAAACGCTTACCATTTTTTGTATATGACGGGGGACTTTAAGCTTCATAAATCAACAAATACCTTTATCGAAAACTTCCCTAGCCACCATAATTTACGTTCTATAATAAAATTGAAGATAAAACCTGAGAGAAAATGTTACAGAAAGTAATCAACAAATTTTTAAAATTGTACAAAAATTTTAATTAAACAGGATTAGCTACGTACAATATTTGGAGTATATTTAATCTTTAAACCAATAAAATGAAAAAATAAGGAAGTTTTGAAAATTTTTACTTACATTTTTTATGACGTACGTACGTTACTCAGTTTGAGCCTACTTTCGCAATACGGCAGTCATTCTTGAAGACTGTGCCTTAAACCTCTAAAAACTGAGGGAAAATCCATAATAGACTTTGTTTTCTCTGAGAACATTCAGAACATCCATTATACTCGTAATAAATTAATATCACAAAACTGTAAATAATTTTAAATTTAATTTCAAAATATCTTGAAAACTATTTCTCCAAATTGCAACAGTGCAATATATCATTATTATAATAACACTTTTAAAATATGTAATCCAAACCATTAAAAAATTGGAGATGTAGCTTTTACATTGCCTGGCTAGTTTAAATTAGTTATTCAATTATATATTTATTTATATATTTTTATTTATTTATTTATTTATTTTTGTTATTTAAAAAATAAGAGAAGGTTCTTAATTATCAACTCAATTGAAAGTAGTAGTAATTGAATTTTTATCCCTAATTAGTTTAATCATGAATCCACGTGTATTGATTTGCGCCAAACGTCTCCAGAAAAAAAAATTTATTTCAATATTGTGTGAAATTATCCAAATTTTGAAATTATGACTATTTTTGAAATACTGTATATATCGTCTTTAAAAGCATAAATATTGTCTAAATACAGAGCTAAATATGTCGTAGTCGAAAATAACGGAAACAAATTCTTGTACCGAGAGATCCAGAATGATTGAAGCGTTGGGGGAACGCAGCCTGTTTCTAACACCATCTTTGGAATATAAAAATCTGTAGTATTGACAGAGACAGGCACAGGCTACGATCTCCAAACACTTCAATCATTCTGGATCTCTCTGTAGAATTTACCTTATTAGCACAGTCATTGAAAATGCTTTAATATTAAATAAATAATTAAAAATCAAATGTAAATAGCAAAAAAACTTATCACTTTGAAAACTATTCTGTCTGAATCTTAAGGAAGTGTATGTTTTGCATCTTATCTCTTTGGAGATTTTTTCAACGGAGACGACTCCACTGAATCAAGATCGGTGTATTTCTAGTCGTTATTCTACTACAGTTTTCCTAAAAACTTGAAGTGGGTGAATTAAATATTTTACTTGGATGAATCTATCATTATATTAAGCACTTGTAAAAAGTAACAAACATACTTTAATTTGTAAAGTCACACATTTCCATAAATTATGTTTAATTTATTTTTCAATTATTTCAAAATGTCGTGTGAGGTTAAATAAATGACACGTCTCAAAGGATTAAACGAACTTAGAGAAAAATCCCACAGAAGTGACCCATTGGTAATTTTATTCCAACATTTTATACTGATTATGATGTAACTATTTTAGTCCAGCTTTTTCGCCTTGTTGTGAAAGATTCTGTATTTCCACCGCATTTATCTTTGTAAAACAGCCGTTAACCAGAGTCGTCTGACTTGCTAGAAAGAAAGAAACATATTTTCTATATAAGTGGCGCTATATTTTGTAGTTCATGTGACAAGTTGGTGAAATAATTCTTTTTACCGGTTCGGTAACTGATATTAAAATGTAAAATTAAATTATGCAGTGTTCTTAATGCTGATTGCTATTGAAATAGCTAAAACTTCACAGTCCAATTCGAAAATATTAAATTTGTTAAAAATATAATTAATAATATTTTTCCGTACGAAAATAGCGAATTCAAAATTGTTTAAACATGATTTTTTTAAACATGACAGAATTGCTAATCAATGGAAATAACTGAAGACCCATATTATGTACATACAAAGTTGTCACGCAAAATTTGCATGATCGTAACTTCCTTTCTTTGAAAATAAGAGAATAAAACATCATTCCACAATTTTTCACAGTTAATTTCTTTTGAAAATAAAGGAGATATAGATACTCTTAATAATTTTAGATATTCTAGTAAAACACTTACTCGCGATTACTATGATATTGACAGATATTTGTCAAACGTAAACAAATGACGTATTATGTGGACGCTGCATGTCGATATATTTGAATTCACATGCAAATATTCGCCAAAACTATATAAACAGCACATCAACAAAATACAGGCGGCACCAGCTTCAACGACGACATACAGGGTGTCCCCAGTTCGGGTTGCCTATACATGAAATGGATACAAAATTTCAATTATCAAAAAAAATCATTATTCATCAAAATTTTTGCTTGTCCAGAAGCCCTTGGCAAGATAGTCATTTGTTCAATGTAATGTACAGGGTGTTCAAAAATTTGGAAAAGGTAAAAACAGTGAAGAGTAAAGTACCTGAAATCTTAACGCTACGTGAACAAGTAATGGGGAAAAGTTGCTTGGAATTAAATTTTATGTTTAAATATGAAAGCATGGCCTTCTAGTTAATACTCGACATTCTGGGATATTCTAGGACTCTACTTATTTTTTAATACTTTCGGAGAAGCCATTCTATTTAAAAAATATTGCTTTATTGAAAAACAGATACACATGTTTGCATATTAACAATTTATTTTTTATACAGGGTGATCAAAAACCTCAAAAACATTAATCCAACATTTATTTTGAGAACACAGCAGAATCAGTACGTACGCGCCATTACAAAACTATTCTACATGAAGTCCGCCGAGTTCAACACACCTCTCCAATCTTTTTCTAAATGCAGCGTAGGTCGAATGTATCATATCTTCATTTACTTGGGCAACAACTTCAATTATCCTGCTTTTCAAGAAATCAACATTGTGTTGCACTGGTTCTCTGTACACTCTTTCTTTCAAGAAGCCCCAAAGGAAATAATCAAGCGGCGAAATTTTATTCTTCACTGGTTTTACCGTTTCCAAATTTTTGAACACCCTGTACATTAAATTAAACAAATAACTATCTTGCCAAGGGTTTCTGGACAAGCAAAAATTTTTAAGAAGAATGATTTTTTTTTGACAATTGAAATTTTGTATCCATTTCAGGTATAGGCAACCCGAACTGGGGACACCCTGTATGTCGTCGGTTCATGCTCACCGACTGGAATTTTCTCTTCATTCATAAAGAAATGTCAAGTATACACAAACAAAGAGTTGACATGTGAACAATTAATAAGTATACACATTGTACCTAGAACGTTTAGAAATATTTGTTATGTGCTTATATTTCATATATATGGACATCGAGTATGATGCAAGTTGACGTTACAGATTTTAGCATATGCAAATATTTTACACAGTTGTGTTTTACTAACCTTAAGTTACATACTTGAAATTGTCGCATCCAAACGATTATACGGATCACTATTTTAGATGTTCTTTGGCGACGATTGTAGCCAATTCTGTGGTAGACATTACCCTCATCAAAAGACATGGGAGTTGGAAATCTGTTTCAATGGCGAAATCTATTTCATTGAAAACTATTGAGAAGAAAATTTAAGTTTCGAATATAATATCTTCGAAAGTGGTTAAAATTTCTGTTCAGTTGATCAAGATCATTCTTGCACAGAAAAAGATATGGTAGAAATTACCTTGGTTCCAAGTCTGTAATCAACTTGATGCATTGTAATATTGTTAACCTCAACTTGCAATTTTCGAACAAAGAAAATAATGGTAGTTGACTTGTTTGAGTTGTAAAATTGCCAATTTCTAGTAACGTAATGTAATTCAATGCATGACGAAGAATGTACGTCGCAGGATAGTTGTTTCCAGTAATATAGTTACTTTAGAGATTTATTTCGCTTAGGACAACACAAGGAAATAATGCTAATAATAATGAAGTAATGTTTTCTTAGCATCTTCAGATTAGTAGGTCACTAAAGGTACATTTTGTTGAAGTTGAATCTGAAACACTAGTAGTCATATAATTGACACACTTTATCCTATTGTTAGCAATCGCAGAGACAGACGATTGAAAGAAAGCCGTGTCAGCGGAATAGAGTGCAGCGACTAGCCTGTCCTAGCGCCGATGTGGACTACACACTTCTCCGCGCTGGCCTGGTGAATACAGTCGTGATTTAAGACCGCTAGCTAATTAATAATAATTAATTGTTTTTTTTTCTAATTTTGTCCGTTAAATTAATAAGTAAATTATTATTGTCATTAAATAGTGTTGTGAAAATCAAAGTTGAATCATTTGTGTAAACATTGTATGATTGGTAGAAGGTGTGGTTTAAAGACAAAACAAAACTAATAACGCCCCAAATTTCTAACACTATATAATACATTATTACTATATTATATGAAAAATACCTTTTTGTAATAGAACAAAAAAGTATTTTTCGTTCAATTTAACTAAAGTGCTTTTTTGGCACATAAGAAACGGAATAGGAATATCAACATTTTATGAAAGTTCTGTAATTTTTTTTTAACACTGATAAAATCTAACAGTGTTTTCGACTTATTTATACTTTTACATTTATTGCGCATTCAGAATATTTCCGTCTCTTATTAATCGACTTGATAGTTCAGGTCAGAGATATACTCAGTATGCATTTGGTATGAAATTGCAAATGAGATAAAAATGCTGTAAAGTACATCAGATCAAAATTTTAATGTTTTTAAATCTAGATGAGTCCTGAAATCGAAAAGTGAAAAAATCACCCAGTACATTTTGGTATAAATAAGTAATAAGGATACACAGTTTTCACAGCAGTGTGCAACAATGTGAGGTAACAGCCCATGAAACGTGACAATAAATTAGAGATATTCTACCATTTTACATGGAACTTCCAGGATAGATTTTGTTCAGGAAGTTGAGCATCACTAAATTACAGCGTTGAGTTCATACTAGTCCACTATATACGTATGATAGAAGTTCGAGCAAATTGCTCTCGGCAAATATGTCGAGGGATTCCACTAAGTGGTGCACTATATTCTTCATTAACTATAATTACTTGAAAGCAGTAAATTTAATCCACTATCTAAATGACCCATTCTTGAATAATAACTGCTGAATATTTTATGAAAATATTTTCTACTTAAACCTTCGTTTTAGAAAGGGTGTTAGGCAATTTGCCATTTTTCTCGTAATGTCTTACTCATTGCCACCATAATTACGTATTCAATTATAAGTCTCTCTTTGGGACTGGTTAATTTATTACAAATCTTCATTTGTCTATAACTAAAGGTAGGGTAACATTCCTTAATAATATTCAATCATTTAACTGTAACATGTAATAGCGATTTTTCGACAATTATCACCGATTCTTATCGTCAAATCAAACAAAAAGCAAGAATAACATTTCCTAAATCGTGAAAAAGTTTTTGATCAGTAATGGTTTCAACTTTTTTGACTTTAGCTTCGTTTGCAGATTTCCATGACCGTTGTCCATTATTGATTAATTTTCGAGCTAGTTGCCAAGTTGTCAGATTAAAATTCCTGATGTTTTGAGAAACGGTTTATGATTTACCCCTGCTGGATTTTAATGTATGAGTCATTCAAACTTCAAATAGTTCTAGGTCCTCGTCGCTTATTAAATTATTTTGAATATTCTGAACTACTGCTTCTCTAAATGGGCCAAAATATTCTTTCTTTCATCAGAATTTTGTTATTATTTAGGTCTATTGCAAGTACTGTATCTGCCTTGGACCTCTCTACGTTAGACAAAATCTTTCTCTCATCAGAATTTTGATATTATTTAAATTTATTGCATGTCCTCTATTTGCCTTGTATCCCGCAACTGCAGATTTCTGTTCGTTTTTATCCGTTATTTATCCCCATCTAGTGCCAACATGTCTCTCTATTTGTCCAATATATTTTGTCCAATATGCTCTACATGCTCTATACACCAGGATCTTGACGTACCTTGCCTTGTAGACAGTATTAATATTGTGCTTGCTTAAGAGCAGTCTATTTTATCCGTACATTCCTTTACATAGGGAGGACGACAGTGGCTCTATACAAGAAGATAAGCTGTTGCCAAACATTCCTCTTTTTCCCTGCTCATTAGGTAGGTACCAATGGCTTGTTGAATATTTCTTCTAGAATATTCCATTTAAAAAAATATTTCTCGTCCAAGTGCTGACATTCAAATAGTGTATGCTCGTCGTGCTGAGGTATTGACTCCTTGTGTGAGTTAGCTTTGTGTAAACTCCGAGCTATCACTGGTTTCCTCTTGACATTTATATACAGCAGGATATAGTTTTCTTCTAACTTCATGATGAAGCTAATATATTTCATTAATGTGGTCCAGAGTCTTCGGAAATATTCCCATTCAGAGTTGAGGATAATGGATAACAAACAGCTACTTCCTCTGTACATAAAACTGATCCTTAAGCGAGATGTTTTGTCAAGTTTTCTAGATTCTTATTCTTATCTTCTGTTGTTGATGAAGTTGACGATCCACAAATGGACAGAAATTTTTCTAATATGATCCAGAAATTTTGTTATTCTGACTTCAAGAGTCTGTTAGATCCCAATGGCAGATGATGTATACTAAACACAAATTAATTCCCACAAATGGTTAAAAAGCTATAGCCAAAATAGGTTTTGGTGAAAATTTAAAAATCAGCACAAAATCTACAAATTTTGATCCAGGACTTTCATTTAACAGGTTCCTAGATTGCCCCACTCTGACAGTATAGAAGACATTAAACACGCTGCAGATACCAGTGTATAGGTATTGAAAAAATTTAAACGCATGTTCTTATTTTGTGAAACACATTCCACACTGTTCTACAGGTTCGGAAAGTACCGATGGTCCATCTGCCGTTACGTGAGAGCGATAAAGTAAGACATATAAATCCATGCGATAGAGAAGGATGGCTATAATGAAGGCGTCTCATAGTCACCGCCCATTTCGCCCTTCCACAAATAAGATCCACTTCTTATTTGTGGAAGGGCGAAATGGGCGGTGATTATTAGACGCCTTCATTATAGCCATCTTTCTCTATCGCACGGATTTCTGTGACTTACCTTATTGCTCTCAGGTAACGGGAGATGGACTCGGTACTTTCTGACCCTGTATATACTACCGTTTTTAGACGACAGCCTAGAAAGTTCGGGAGACTTTGGGGCATTCAGTTCAAGAGCGAAAGCCTTGATGATCTTATTAATGAAAACATGACACAACTATTTTATCTGTTTACAAGATGGAATAGATTAATATTAAATTGATACTTAAAAATTAATAAAAAATTATACTTATGTATTTATTATTACCTTAATGCATTTTCATAACTTTTTTAATGTTAATTACATGCATTTTAAGCATTTTAATTGATAGTAAATTTTAAAAATTATTAAAATTGTTTATCGAGGAGACTGGAACTGAAATATTCTTTTATTTATAACTTCCGCAAAGCTTCACCGATTTCAAAATGAATTTAATTAATATTATTTAAAATTTATTAAACCCACGTTCAGTTTACTCATCCTCTCCAAATTCGTAATCCATGTGATTGAACTGTCCAAACGGATTTGTCAGTAACGCTAGACTGAGCGCTTGTTTTTCAATCATTCTTGATACGTAAACGTTAAAGAAGTAGGTGGTGGATCAGGCTTATTTTGAAAATCAAAACGCAGGAAATAGAAGTGATATATTAAACGATTTGGGAATTGAATCAGTTTAAGAATTTCTGTAAAACATTACGTTTTAACAAATTGCCCGCGCCGCACCCACTAGACTTCAATCTGGGAGGCTTTTACATTTCAAAAGATTAAACTCGAGTAAGACAGTAAAAATATTTTATACATCACTTACTTGTTATCTAAATGGAATCAGTAATTTGTTTGCTGAATGCAAAATAAAGAACTATATTTATACATAGAACGAGGATTAAGAAAAACTCTTGAACTCTGATTTCTTTTTTATGGAAACATATTTTCATTCATTCCTGATGTTATTAATGTCCACCTCAGTCTAAGATATTTCCATCTCAGTCTTTATAGCTCAATTTTTTTAAGTAGCAATTGACATCGAGTCAAATCTAATCTAATCTAAGTTGTAATTTCTTATACAGAGTATACTCAAAATTAACCTAGAAATGCTTTACAATTGTCTTTTGTGCTTTTAAGAGTCCCTTAACTAGACATTTTTTTTAACTTTCTAAAAGTTGGAATGCTATTTGGGAGTAAAATTGGTTTAAAAATGATGGTACTGCCATTCGAATTGGTGGTACCCAAGTTACGATAAACAGGAGTTTTGATTGTTTAGTTTAATGTGAAAGTTTATGGAATTTAGAATCACATAGTACTGCATAAACTAAGATGGAAATAGTCAGACATGCATAATTAAAATAATTATTGTATATACACTACTTTAGTCCTTTTGGTTACCAAAATCTTCTACTTCCCAACGTCACAAAATCTGTTACAATGTATAAAATCAAACATATGCAAAGACAAATTGAAAAAAATACATTCGTGCAACATAAGTATACATATTCATGTAATATAGGTTATAGAACAGAAAAGTGCAAAACAAAAATTATAATTTATAAATTAAACACAAATTTATAAAAGAACCAAGAAAATACTTATATTGGTAAGGGATGATGCACCACTCGATACACCATTAAATGTGACAGAATTTTTTAACCCGTTGGCGGACTTAAAAAATTATCACTTTATTTTATGAGGAATTTAATTCTAAAAGTTTTCTTACTCTGATTGGTTTTCAAAAAACTTTGTCATTTTCAACAAAAACTCGAATAACTACAATACGTAGTAATAGTTATTTAAATAACAATTTAAAATGATACAAAATTCAAAAATTGGCTTTGAATTTAAACTTTACGAACAAGAAAAAGGTTGAAATAATGTAATAGTAATAACATTTCATTATTCAAAATTATTTATGCTACTGTTTACTACGAAACTATCTACTTAACTGTGATATTAAATCCTGATTTAGTAACAGTTACATAACAACTACAATAACGATAATAATAATACAAAAGGAAAATTAAATAAAAAAGTAATTCTCTCTTGGCACAATTTGATAAGTACATTTATTTTGCAATAGGAATTTTTGAGCAAGTAATGAATAATTATTGAAATGGATTTCACTAGAAAACGGCTCATGCTATTAAAATCGAACACGAGTACCTTTTTTTATGCAAAATATGATAAATTTTTATATTTTCGGTTTAGGAAGTAGAAAAAATTGCATACAAAAAAAAATTGTAAAATTTGCCCAATGATCCCGCATTTTCTTAGGCCCCTGAAGCAAATTTTGATTTGTATATTATGCTGATTATTAAGCATATAAATAGTAATACAACACCAAAACTTCGTGATTTACTATTAAACCGTTTTGAAGTTATGAAATAAAAAATGTTCCCCGGGGTACCCCTTCAAGGGGCTGCATCTCCCTAATAGCCGCCACTGACAAAAACTCTACAGAGGTTTTCATCATATTTCGGCATGTTTTACATACTCTTCAATTTTGAGTACTTATTTCGTTAACACCTTGTATAATATTGTCAAATAAAATGATTATTAATTATAGTTTTCAAGCTATTTTGTTCATGGATCGTTTAATAAATTCCGTTATTTCCAGATAATTTCAACATCTTTACAAGGTACTCTAAAATTCATTTTAAACGATCTCAAAAACTATTATCCCAAATTTCAATGTGATTGAAAGTAATAGGTACTTATTTAACGACCGATGTGTGCTAGAATTTTATCTTCCTAAAAAAGAGATGAAGTAATATCACTTAATCGTATATCTATATCTTAGCTTATACCTTATTGTCTCATAATGAAAATAAGGCATGATTTTATTAAACACCGTACAACCTGATCCCCTAATTTGTTAAATTACTAATTAAATGGATGCAGGCAGATGGCATATCCTAATGTTAAAACTTTTTTAGGGTCTGTTTGAATTCCCGTATTTATTATGTCTCAAAACGGCCCCAAGACAGGATCTGAACCACGAAGTTAACCGACTGACTGTTTCAGTCACGTTTCATATACCCAGGAGAATCCTTTGACGAAAGAACCGAATCTTCGATTGCTTTCTAGAAATGTCTATAGAACTTTACTGATTAGATAGTTTGGTGTGTTCTGTTCTTGTTCATCAGCAAAGTTTCGAAATCCATATAAGTACCATTAAAACTTATCAGTGGCTATATTTGTTGGAACTGTTAAAATATCGTTTGATGAGCATATTAGCAATAATAAAAAATTAGCACGTGATTTTTTTATTTTGCTTTTAATTGCCAGTAAGTAAATATAAATTAATAAATCGTTATAAATAACGGATAAATAAATTCATAGTACTCTAAATTCATTTTAGTTGAGGTGCTTGATAGGAATAAAAAGGTTTCGGAAGAGGAAAGAGTAACAAAAAGGCATTTTCGTGCAATTCGATTTACTCAGCAGTTTGCAAATTTGCAATATGTTGATACAAAATGGGTTTCCAAAAACCCCCACGTATCTGTTTTTGTGTTTGATGTAGGAGAGGAGGGAATTCGTAAATTATATTAAATGTAATCCTGACAACAAATAAATCTATATTTCTCGCTCCTGCAAAATTGATGACGTTTGAAATATTGGGAAACGAATCTAGTTTGAAGCGGTGCGGTGGCCCGATACATCATTTGAGTTTAACGAAATTTAGTAACGAGGTTGGTTATTTTTAGAATTTTTTTAAAATCTACACTGAAAGAATCGCTGCACAGATTTTCTACATACGTTATGGAATAATTTTGTATAGAAAATCCAAAAATATTATTCAATAGCGATGTTTTGAGTAGACTTTTTTTTTGTTACTGGTTCAATGGCTTTAATTTAATAATGGAGAATATGAAGAAAAAACCATTTGTGGTTTTCTTACCTTTAAAATAGGCGTCTTCTTACACAATCGCACTTAGTACGGAAGAGTACTTCTACTGGCTGATACCGGCTGGTTTCGTAATCAAAACACCGGAGTTTAACAGCGGAACAATAGCCGAACAGAGGCGATAAAAAAAGCACAAGGGAACGTATGGTTTCAACGAGCGCAAATGGTAATTCAAGTCCCTCTTTCAAGAAGTCGCCAGTAGAGACACTGAAAACCATAGATTTTACGCGGTAATAACAAAAAGAACAAAGTATATAAATCAAAGATTCGTAATATAGAGAAACGCAATAATAATATTTAGGAATGGAATAAAAAAAACTAAATAAATAAACTAAATAAAACAAACAAAAACAAAATAAGCGATATTCTAAAATTGTTTAAACAATTATTTTCAAAATATGTCGAAAATTAGTAATATAATTTCTCATTTGCTTATATTTTAAACAATAAATAATATTTGAATTATACTTTAATCACAAAATAAAAATTAATATTAAAAAAAGAATCTTTCTTTCATTTCAATATTAAAACTTATTTTAAAAAATTTGATTTGGTTGAATATTTACAAAGTTATTCTAATTGTTTATAAGTACAAACATTCGACAAATGTTTAAAAAAGCGCCAGAGCTATATGTGATTAAATGTTTAAGTATGTAAGGGCCTTGGTTTTTGCTGTGCAAAATTTTGAAAATTAGCATTTTTTTTAAATCTGGATCGCAAAATAATTATGCAAAATCTATCGAACCGATTTTGATGAAATTTGGTGTGATGATTCTACATAACATGAAGTTTTCTTGAGACAAGTATGAAGGTCCTATACCCAATTTAAAGACCCCAAAAAAATTCCCTAAAAAGTAATGTTTTTTAACCCCATTTTTGGCGATTTTTTCGATTTTTACAATAATAATCATGATTCCTTCGATTTGTAACTAGTCATATTTTGTAAAAAAATTAATTAAACATTTTTTTCCTTTTCCATTTTCGCGTAAAGTCAACTCTTGAAAAGATACATAATTAAATAGGAAGAAAAATATGACATTTTTGGAATTTTTTTAACATATTGTGTCGCCAAAAGTTAAGCCCACGTTTTTTTTATGTGCATAGAAAAATTTTCATTTCTAGTGATATTTGAAAGCCAAAAAGCCAAAAATCTCCGTTATTTACTTTTATTAAAAAATTTAATATTACATTTTTGCAGAACCAAAATACTTACATAGGATTTGTCATTTTATAGGTACATGAAAATTTTTTCACAATGCTGTACCTGCCATCAACAACCAATGTTTCCATTGTTGTCAAAACAACCACAAAACCCAAACCCATTGCTTTATCAATAAACATAAATTTCTCTCATGTAATTATGATAAAATTAATAACGTATAACCATATTTATTAGACTGTTTGATGTTTTTTTCATAAGTTCAAAGTAACCGTGAGCCCTTATTTTTATAAATTTATTAAGGGTGGACCATTTTTCACTACCCAATTTTTTTAGAGAAATTTTATTTCTTCATGTAATTGACAACAAAAGTAATTTAAATGTAATTTCTGGTAATTACTATTTTATTTATGTATGCTATATCGCCGTAATTAGAAAAAGCAAAAATTTAATATAGCATCTATAAGAAAAAAGTGCCAATATCCAAAAATAGCAGATCTGTAAATTGTTTTTTTCCCAAATTTAAATTCAGCATATGTTTTTTTATTAACATACCTAATTTTAACTTTTGCATTTTTGCTAATAAAACTACTACCTAAATTCCTATTTTCCTTTCACAGAAAGTCCTGGAATTGTGGGAGAAATTATAACTTTGTTCCTAGTGCATTAGAAAGCAGTCAGTTTTCAATTTTAAACCTTATACTTATGTATAACGTAAGCATTATATCCGAATGCGCATGCATTTCACTGTTGGAAGCTATTTTGGATTGTTCTGGGAACAACATTTGACAACACAACATCTTCAGGATCAACATCGCCGCTTAATATACGTAAAACCCTGTTCACCTTGTCCTTAGTCAGATATTGTACTATAAAGATCAATTGAAATGTTATGAAATTTTATGAACTTTTATGCAAATTCTTATTCCATCTCCAAATTATAAAAATTAGATAACTTTTCTTGTAAACTCATACTCCAGTTATTGTAAAGATCGAAGTATTTGACTCTATGATATTAAATTGTTATTTTTTTATTTGACTGTCCTAAATTCTCAAAATTCTAAGTAATATCCTCATAATAAATATCTATATCTTATTTGACTAGATACAGTGACGCTCTTATACAATCGCAAGTTTCAAAATAACCCACTACACCGCTGATTTCCGGAGCTAACCCTTGCATACCCACTTGTTTTTTACCAATTCAGACATAAGAATGTTGCACGTAAGAAATTTTTTTGAATGCCAAACCTTATTTACCTATTTACTTGTAACAATATAAACAATGTAGCATTACTTTACTATTACTATTAATAAGTAATAAAAACTGATAATCTAAATCAAACAAAACAGCTGTGTATAAAAGAATTCACCATCAGATGTCCAAAAATCTAAAATTTCGCTAATTTTTTTCTAGGATTGTGCTACTATACAACAATAAAAATCAAAATCAAACAGATCCAAATGTAACAGTCAAAAAGCGGGAAGGAACTGTTCAATTTTAGGTCACGGTTTTAACTCATAAGTGTTATGAACAAATACTTTTGAGTCACAATTCTTGTGATTCTAAATGCGGGTTTTGATAATAGGCAAGCAAGGATAAACATAAAATCGCTCAATTGCGAGTTGTAATTTTTCCAAATGTTATGACGTAAACATTTTCAAATGTAGGCTTCCTGTCCTCCGACATCGTTTTGAGTTCGACTATACTCAAGAGGAGATTCCCCGATATAATTTGTTCGTGGTTCAACCAAACAGACTGTCGTCGAAGTACTACACTTATAAGAGTTTCCACTTAGGACTTGGTGGCCTGGGTCGCTCGGCCGTGGTTGTCGATAAGAAATTAAAAATTCGAAAGGAAGGCGAAAATTCCGTTTCCCCCGTCCTTCGTCGGCGGTCCAAGGGAGGCTGCGGCGCAGAACGCTGCCATCGTCCATTGTCACAGGGGGTGGCTACGTCGGCTTGGTGTCGTCTTGGCGGCTCGACGTTAAGGGTTTCAAAAGATTAGTGAAAATTTTCGAAAGGTCGGCGAGTTTCTTAATTCCGTCGCTTGACGGGCGCGTTGGATGTCTGGGTGTCTTCCTGTGATGCATTGAACGGTTTACATACTGCGGAAGACCGTTTGTCGCGGTTGGAGAGTTTCAGTATGTTTTCGAAACTTCAATTTTTATGTTTTGGTCAGACCTTTTTCTCCTGGTTGGAGGGCTGTTTGGGTCTACTGTGGCAGCTTGCCTTTAGTGTTTTGGCATGAAAAATCCGTGGTTTGGGTGGTTCGCTGGTAGATTCAAAACATGGGTGAAATCTGAAATAATTAAAATTGGGGACAATGGCACTTACCTAAGCCTCGCTGTTACATGATAACTGATGCTTCTTGTGTATTGTATCTCGTACAAATACAATTTTGGTTGAGAGAAAGTAATTAGAATTAGAAAAAATTTGGAGAAAAGCGAGTCATAATTTTATAATTCTACGAGCAAAATACTACACACGAGCGGCGAACCTTGTATCTCGAACCCGAATCTTTTTTATCCTGGTTTTACGCTCATATCCACCATTCAGTAAGTGCCAGAGATTAATGCGAAATGTATTAAAAAAAAAACAAATACAAAATTTTTAAAAAATTTAGCAAAATATTACTTAGTAATGATTTCAAAACTATTTATTTATTAGTAACGCTGCTGCTACTGAATCGCTTGTAGTACTAGAACATTTGCTGATGTAGGCTATTAAACTGATACTGGTTAATTTCCGAAAATTACAAGGGCGTTTGAATTTAAATTATAATTACAAACAAGTTAACATTGAAAATTTTTTTTCTTACCCTTTTAAGGTAGCTTCTATATTCCTTTTAATGTTACTAATGCATCAATTCCCAAATACGATATTTTCAGTAAAATTAAAATGTTTTCTCTGCTACAAATTCTTTTAAGACATGGACATCTGAAGAGCAGATGAAATAGAACAGTCCACTTGAGTTCTTGAATTGTAGCTGTCAAATGAGAGACGACATGCAGACGTGTATTATTCTCGAAGGAGTACACAGACTGCTTCTTTCTTGGCATGTTATGGATAGTTGTTTTTACTGGCCGTTAAGTAATACTCGCGTTTATAGTTTATTATTCATTTAAGAACTTCATCTGTAAAATGTCTCTTACATTCTAAAATAATGAAGCTATAACTTTGTCATCAACTTATTCATCGTTTGTTCTAAAACTTTCCCGACTACCTTTAAGATTTTTTCACCATTTATAGATGTTTGTATCAGACTAAACTATCTTTTCTCTCTTGCAAATTACTATTTTTCACAATTTCACATTTGTGTGCATCTTCATTTAAAACACCTGAAACTGAACAACTAATCAAAGAATTTTTTCTTCCAATGGATCAAGTAGTAAGAATATGCATATTGTATGGTTTTGAATTGTATGTGCAGCTGTGGAAAATAAAAACTTTCCAATCTAAGGTACCGAAATTTTAGCTATTTAAATTCGGTTTCAACCCATAGTACGTTTTTGATCTATATACAAAAGAATGAACCTCGTAAGAGGCTGCTGTTTTCCTAGTTTTTATATTGTTTAAAATTTAAAAAGTATTTAAATTGAAATTAAATTGTCCACAAATAATATTGTGGACAACCATTAATAAAATATTTTCTGTAGTTGTAGATTTACAGTATTTAATGTAATTTAGAAACTGATCCGCATTTTTTTGTTAAGAGATGAGCAGATGGTAAAATTATTTTGCTACTAAGTAAAGTGTTTGACATAACTTGTATTTATATGCAATATAGAATTTGTGTAACGATTTCCAGCTTTATACTCCAGTAATTCTGTCCAAAAATAAGGCGAAAAAAGAAAGTGAATCGGGAGAGCCAAATTTTTTATATGTTGTGGGGGGTGCTTAGAAAAGCGTAACTTGAGATTTGAGACCAAGATTTCGTATGTGCATTTTTCGCCATCTTGGAAAAAGGGGTGAATTATTGTTTTTGCTATAACTCTGTTCCCTATCGAGATACAGAATTGTTGTTTCCTTGTTTTTTGTTCCTCTTTCGACGACCTACAATTTAGGTCCTATAAACTTTTCACCTATTATTGTTAGTTGTTGAGATATCGAACAAAATTGATACAAATTCAAAGATTCGATCTGTTTTTTCGGGTTTTTCTCTTTTTCCTTAAAACTTATCCAAAACATATTTATTATAAAACTTGTAGGGGGTGTTTGTACGAACTATTTGGTGTCTTTGTTTTTTCTCTAGGGTGATAATTGCGTGTTTTATCGCGCCGCGAATTCGGCAAGTCCGTGCGAAGTTTCGATTTCTCCGTCCGCGCGCCGCCAACTTGAAGAAAGCGGTAGATTATGGTTTTCGCGATAACTCGGTTCTCCGTCGAGATAGAGATTTGTTCTTTTGTTATTTTTTGTTTCTCTTCCGACGATATACAATTTAAGTCCTATAAACTTTTCACCTATTACCATTATTACTTGTTGAGATATACAGGTTCGGAAAGTACCGATGGTCGATCTGCCGTCACCTGAGAGCGATAAAGTAAGTCATAGAAATCCGTGCGATAGAGAAAGATGGCTATAATGAAGGTGTCTAACAGTCACCGCCCATTTCGCCCTTCCACAATTAAGAAGTGGATCTTATTTGTGGAAGGGCGAAACGGGCGGTGACTATGAGACGCCTTCATTATAGCCACCCTTCTCTATCGCTTGGATTTCTATGTCTTACTTTATCGCTCTCACGTAACGGCAGATCGACCACCGGTACTTTCCGAACCTGTATAACAAAAAATTCAAAAATTCGATCTGGTTTTTCGGGATTTTCTCTTTTTCCTTAATACTTATCGAAAAAATGTATATTACCAAACTTGTAGAGGATATTTGTACGAACAGTTTAATACTTTTGTTTTTTCTCTAGGGTAATAATTGCGGGTTCTATCGTGTCGCGAAATCGACAAGTCCGTGCGAAGTTTTTATTTTATAGCTCGCGCAGTTTTATAGGTACGTTGTAATGGATTCGAAATAAAGAACTAACACAGTGAGATTATGTTTCACACGTATAAAATGTTTTCGTATTGAAGAAGTATCTACGTCTTCCTTCGCTTCGACGGCTTTGGTTCACAGTCCCTCTATTGAGGATACTTTTCGATACGTGGAGATTCTTCGACCATATTTTCTCCGACTGTTGAATCATCTTCGGAATCTAATTCATTGTCAGATCAGGACATCAACTTTGGCAACATTTTTGCATGTTTGTCCACTGCAGTTCAGGCAAATGATTGAACATGCAATGCCAGCTCTTCTGCTCCCACAAGCAGTTCCACATTTTTCCTTGCATTTGCAAGACATTAGCTTCAAAAGCTCGGGTGGCGCAGGTTCAACCGTATTAATAATCGGTTCTAGACCATGGTCCGTTCGTCGTCAGTCCCATTCCTCCGGATCCTTGTAAAACCCAAGCCAAGTTTGTACCTGATGATACGTGCGGAATATGTGTTGTCGTGCTACGCTTCTTGTTGGTGGGAGTGATTGGTGGGAGTGATGATAGGTTGAATCTATTTCTGGTGATAGATTTTGCGTAGCGTTGATATCGTAGCGCACTAGCGCATTGATGTTTTTGCTGTGCTTCTCACCGCCATATAGGGCAATGAGAAATCGTTCTCCCGTGGATGTCAGATCCTCCGGATCGACATGTTCTCGTTTGAATAAATCAACCGATGATAGGAGTTCCGTATGTTTTTCCAATATGCTGATGAATTTCGATTTGCCAATGCTGAACAAAGATGAGGTGGTATCGCAACCGCTGAATGCATGAATGAAAAATATGTTTTCGAGAACGGATTTATTATGCTTCATACTAGTTGGAGAGTTGAGTGTTCCTAGTGTATTTCCTTTTCCCGATTTTCGAAAGTATACATTTCTTTTGTATTTCGCTAGTCCAGTGAGCAAAATCAAGAGATCGATGTCTTCGCCGATGATTTTAACCAAATCGTACTTTGATGCTTCTGCGAGTGCGGTGGTTACGATCAGAGTATCCACATCTTTAAAGGCTTGTTCGACTCTGATTTCGGTTTGTACAAAATGAAGGCGGAGCATTTTTTAAAAGTTGTCTTTGTTCTTGTTTTTTATCTATTTAGTTCGATATCAACTAACAATAATAGGTGAAAAGTTTATAGGACCTAAATTGTAGATCATCGAAAGAGGAACAAAAAACAACAAAACAGCAATTCTGTATCTCTACGGGGAACCGAGTTATAGCAAAAACAAATATTCACCACTTTTTCCATGATGACGGAAAATGCACATAGAAAATCTTGGTCTCAAATCTCAAGTTAAGCGTTTCTAAGCACCTCCCACAACATATAAAAATTTGGCTTTTCCGGTTCACTTTCTTTTCCAAATGTACAGAATGACTGGACTATTAGTAAATTCATTTTATTACTTCGGTAGGTCGACAACTTTGATAGTGTATCTGAGACACCTGTTCTCAGTTTCCCTTGATGACCACAGTATGTTTGTGTACACAACTACCGTAATCAGCCGTCAAAAAAGTAGGCTTAGTAAATTCAAACAATTTTTTTGCCTCTGGCTCTTAGACTATTACCACAACGCATAGAATGAATGTCGATCCCAATTGTGGCTGTTGATATTTCTTCATTGTTTATAAGCTTGCACACTAGAATTTTATTTTACTATAACTTTTATGAGTCATGTGAGCTATCTGCCAACTAAGTACTTATTATCTAGGTGCATATTTCAACCCAAATAACAAAATGTATTCTGTCAGTTTACCTCAACTTGTACAATAAATAGAATTATCAGTCAATCAATATTCATTTAATAACAATAAAATATAAGCTTGGAAAAGAAGCAACTAATATTACATTTAAAGACAGTATAGACCTACAATTTGTGATAAAAAGTTTTCATATAACAGGAGTTCTAGAACATTTTCAGAAAAGTCCTTCGAGTCAGTCGAGTTTGAGCCATGTAAAGAGATGCTCTAAAACAAAAAAAATCTAGTAATTTGATTTATCAATATAATCAAATTAAAAAAAACGTCAAAGTAGACTCTAACCTGTGAAGTGAACCAAGAAAAAAGAAACAACTGAAACATCCACTAGAGCTCAAAGAAGGTAAGAAAATTCAGATCAATAAAAAAATTTATTAAAATATTTACCGAGAAAAAACCTCGACGAAGCGTATCTCCCAGTCCGCTATCAAAAATCAGAGTGGAATTTGAAGTTTCAGACAGAAGAACTTAGGTAATCCATATTACATCATTACGAAGATCAGTCGTCGTTTATAGTGAATGCTAGAATACAAGGAGCTAACCAATGCAATGGCGCAAATAAATAAGAGGCGAATTCAAGATACGGGGTGCGTCAAAGAAGAGTGGAAGGAAACAAAAGAAAATCAAACTGGAGACTAGGTAACAGTGAATTAAATAAGAATTAATATTTATAAATTAGTAAATGTTTAGAGATTAGGGAAAATAAGTTTTTTATTTGATGATTAAAATTTTTTCAAATGCTTTTCTTCAAATAAATTCATAAATATAAAAAAATCGTTATGCAATTAAAAAAAATCTGAAATAAAAAGAAAATAATAATAAAATAACAATTTAAGATTAATTAAAGAAGTATACGATAAATTCAACGATAGCATACAGTTTTTGTCTGTGGGAGAGAATTCGCATCTGAGAAAGAGTAAGAGAATAAGCAAAAACAAACTAATATTTTTCTTATAACCTAAATTATAAGTATATCATAGTAAATAGACACACAGATCTTATGGCGCTTCGGTAGGTTAATCAATTTCCCATTTTACTATAATTTTTGCTGAAATTTACGAATTAGAATCATGTTTCTGTAATAATTCTGAAGGCAAATACACAATCGATGGTATGATTCCGATACATAAACAATTTCAGATTACGATTAAATTGTTATTGTACACTCTTAAAAATTGGGGTAAAAATCCTATACATTTGTGAATTTATACTACAGTATTACATAATAAGTAATGTAAAATTAAATATTCTTCGTAATAATAAAAATATTTATATTTTACTAAGAAAGTTATGTGTTTTTACTTTATAATCTCAATTTCGGTAAATTTACACCGTGCTATTACCACAGTTAAAAAATTTTACAATAAAAATGTATATTTCATTTGGTTATGTGATTTTACATTAAAGGGTAAGTATATTTACAGAAGATTTAATGTAGAAACAACAGCGCGTCTAGACTAGCAATGATGCAATTGGTCAGACAGACCACGCTGTGTAGTTGTAGTAGTGAGTTGTGCGTATATTGTGCGTTATACTTATAATTAGTGATCTTTCTTAAAAAAGATAAAGGTAAGATATTTAAACTAATTTATAATTTTAATAAATATGTGTGGAAGTAGTTTACTTTGTCATAACATTATTATTAGGTATAAATATTAATAATATGATGAGAAATAACCACTCTGCCTCGACCAGCATTGAATTACTTCCACAATATTTTACTCACATCTATTTCATTATTAGTTTTTTCTTCATTCTAAGGGTATTAAGCTAATTCTAATCAATTCATATAGTATGAAATAGTTCTTTGATAATAACTGATAATAAGCTGGATGCTGGATATGGTAAAGAAATAATTCCACAGACAAGGATGGAATCAGAAGCTATCTAAAATAACAATAATCTACGCAAATACACATGCCTGATATAATGAAATTATTAAATAACTTTCCTAATTACAAAATTTACTCTTAAACATTAGTACATAATTGTAGGATTATAGTGTAATACCTTTACAATAAAATAAATAGTTTATTTTGTAGTTTAGACTAGGAGTTATGAAACTATGTTTTATTCGTGTTTATTTTATACGAAAAAAGTTCTTTTCCTCGAAAAGATATGGATTACTGTAGGCAACTCTTAATTAAAAAAGCAATGTCTTAATTGTTAACAATTAACGATTTTATTGACTTGATAATGTGTACCAAAAAGTGGCTAGTTAAAATTTAACAATATTAAGAATTCTTAACCATTGATTTGATACTCATATACAGGGTCATTCATTGAGAATGGGCAATCTCTAAACTGGACCAACAACAAAGTTGGAATTTTAATTTCAAATTTCTCAATAATTTTGAAATTTTCAGCAGAATCAACTCGAAAATTGGTGATTTTATGTTTTTTGGCACGAGAATTACGAATTTGATGCTGAATTTGCCGCTATCTGTACAGGTATTACTCTCTGTTACTTCAGTAAATCAGAACACATTTTGGTGTGTAGTAACTCCTGTTTAGAGATTGCCCATTCTTAATGATATACTTATTCTTAATATTTAAACTAACTTAATAACTTTTTTAAGAGGTCCAATTCTAATATGTTTGGGTTAGCTCGGCTGACTTGGAGGTTACATTACATTATATTTTTTGCTTTTTGATTAAATTTAATTTCGGATAACAGATAGTCAAAGTTGTCCACAATAAACATTATTTTAACAAAAACTTTCAGAACTACTTTACTTAAACTTTACTTTACTTTACTTAAATCCAGCGCTACGGAGTTAAATAGCATATCCTACTGGAATTTAATAAATTTATACCTATTAACGAAGTTTAAATTTGAAGTTAACAATAAGTACTTTATTATTTAATATTTATGTACAATAGCATTGCTGTTAGTGACATTTTATGTGAAATGTGTGTATTAAAACTTATTAACTGTTAATTAATAACAAAAGTTTAGCCAGCGCACAGCTCACTTTTGAATTTTTCTGCACAAAATTACATTGATGGGAATTGATTTAAGTTAGTTTGACACCTTTACGAAAAAATAAAAAAAAAGGTATGTATTATAATTTTGTAGTATGAAACTTAAATGTTACATTATTCTAAATTATATCTACGTAAAATTTTCAACTTACACCATATGCATTATTTAGTGAAAATACACTGCATTTCTACATGTAGGTGTAAAAATATCTCTAAGGCCCGGTACTTTGAGTCTCGGTTAAGGTTTGATTAACTAATCAAGCGATTAGACTGTGATTTATAAAATAAATCAGTATATGTAAAGTCTAATCAGTCTGATGAGTTAATCCAGCTTTAACCGAGACTCAAAGTACCGGGCCTAAATAATACAATTTTACTGTGTGAACCTAAAAAACACAAAATAGTTTTACAACACCATTGTAAAAATAGTGTGTAAAACAAAAATTTTACATATTAAAATTACAATTTTAAGTTGTAGAATTACAATTTTACATGATAACATTAATATTTTACAATGTAAAATTACAATTTTACAGAGTAAAATTACAATTTTACAAAGTTAAATTACAGTTTTACAAGGTAAAATTAAATTAGTACTTATTAAAATTGCAACATTATATATGTAAAATCACACAGTAATATATGTATGGATCTATTTATGATAACGATGTGAATTTACAACTTTTTTGTAAATCTATATAAGCTCAGTAATATTCAGGCACGAATCATAGGTAACAGAATTGCCAATGATTCGTGCCGTAATTTTACGTTTTTCAAGGTTTACATTTTTTGCAGTGTAGTATTATTACCCTATTTAGTCTTAAATAATCTAAATAATATTCCTTAAAAAAATTCCCCTGTTTTTTCTTAAATCTCTTATTAGAGACTATTGCATATAACAACGCCAAATTATTATTATCAAACAATAATAAGTAACTGTATACTATATAATAGAACTTTCTTATAATTTAAATACTTTTGTTATTAATAAAATTATTACATACACAAAATACATTCATACATGTGTAAATACGTCTACTTGTTAAATCAAAAGTTTAAATTAACTTTTAAGATAAATTTATTAATCGTTGACAAAATTTATCCAATAAATTGCGTGCACTAGTTCCTACTTATACGATTTTGTTCCCTTATATATAACCCTAATTTAAGGCTGGAATGGAACAAGATTTATCACTCTTATATTTAACGATTTGTTCTTTGTAGTAGATAATCGACTAATGAAAAGGTTGAAATGTTTCCATGAATTCAATATTAATTTTTTGTTATAGTTTTATTTAAACTAAATATGCTATACTCTGTTTGGAAATGAAAGAGAGTAATAAAACCCCGAGATAAGAAGCGGCCATGGGCGTGTTAATATTTCGTTTCAGGTAATTATCGGGTAACACTAATGCTAACAAAAATGACAGGGATTGGAAAATCGACTATCTACAGACTTTTAAAGGAAACAAAAAATGAACAAGATACTGTAAATCCCCCAAAATCATCTACAGGGAGGTCAAAAGTCGTTATAGATGATTTCTTCAAAAATGTCATTCGCAGAAAAGTACACTCATTTTATTTTAAAAAAGAAATACCAACGCTAAACAAAATTTTAAGTGAACTTTCAGAGGACAACGATTTGCCAAAAATCAGTAGAAGCAAATTATGGGCCGTCTTACGAGAGTTGAATTTTTGCTGGGAAAAGCAGAACAGGAAGTCAGTTCTTATCGATAAAGATGAAATTATTTGTTGGCGAAGATCCTACTTAAGATCAATTAGAAAATTCCGTGACGAAGGGAGGAATATTTATTATCTAGACGAAACTTGGGTCAACGAGGGATATACTGTAACAAAAGTATGGCAAGATAAAAATGTAAAAAGTTTTCGACAAGCATTTTTGGATGGACTTTCAACAGGGTTCAAGGCACCTTCAGGTAAAGGGCGAAGATTAATAGTGACACATATAGGTAGTGCCAGTGGTTTTGTAGATGGCGGTTTACTTTTATTTGAATCTAAAAATACAGGTGACTATCACGAAGACATGAACGCAGATGTTTTCGAAGAGTATTTTACACAGATGTTGGATCTTATTCCTCCGGGGTCTGTAATTGTCATGGATAATGCCAGTTACCATTCACGGCAGACCGAGCGGACGCCTACGACTGCTTGGAGGAAAGCCGATATAATTCAATGGTTATCCGGAAAAAACATTTCTTTTGAAACAAATATGGTGAAAAAGGAACTTTTGACACTTGTCAATCTTAATAAAGATCAGAAAAAATATGTTATCGATGAAATGGCAACAAATCGCCAAATAACGGTACTACGGTTACCACCTTATCACTGTGAACTTAACCCAATCGAATTAGTCTGGGCGCAGGTAAAAGGAGATGTAGCGCGAAATAATACGACGTTTAAATTAAGTGACGTGAAAATTTTGTTAAAAAATTCCTTGGAACGAGTAACTGCAGATAACTGGCAAAGATGTATACATCATGTACAAAAAGAAGAGGAGAAAATGTGGGAACTCGATAATTTAATTGACGTTACTGTGGAACCTATCGTTATCAATCTAGGAGACGAAGATAATTCATCAGAATATTCAGAGGATGAATTTTAATATACCTACTTTTTTATTTTCTTTATTGTACATTTATACAACACTACATTTACTCACCATAATTTGAATTTTCAAAATACATATATTTTTGTGTGGAATAAAAGTCTATTCATTAAATTTAAATAAATATTTTGATAATAATATTGAATAATTTTATTTGAATTACTAAAAACCCTCTTAACCCGGTTATGATGCTTAAAGTAGCCTCATGTTTTGAAATGCTGTTTTTATATTGTTTACTTATAAGAGAAATGGACCGAGAAATTGAAGCGGCATAGACAAAGACGGATTGTCGGGGATTAAATTTTAGCTACCTGCTACAATTTAGTACAGTCCGATCGCACAAAGTTTTGTTAAAAGTAGACCTCATCTATACGGAAAATACATAATATAAAAATATTGAATATAAGCACCAGTACTACATTTATTTACGATTTGCATACATAATTAGCTTTTATTACTCTCTTTCATTTCTAAACAGACTATAACGTATTTACATAAGTCAAAAGTAAGACAGACATTGCGGTAGAAATACTGGCCTTTAGCCTGGAATGCCGGTTACATACCTCTGCTTGTTCATTACTCATCCAATATTCAGTTAGGAGGAGGTATAATGTATAATTCTTCTTTTAGCAAAACTTAAATTTTGTGAATTTTGTTTAATAAACTTTGAACGTTAAAACGGATTCCTTTGATAACTATCGTTTCATCACTTAGGTACTGCCAACACGTCTTTTTTCACAAGCTTAGTTTTCAATAAAAATAGTTTATTTGTACCGTTGAGAGAGCGTTTTATTTTTGCTGTACAGCGAAAGTAACCCTCAAGTATTTGCTAAGGAGTGATGCATTTCTCGATTCATCGTGGATTGTTGTTCGTTTTGATATCCAAAAAAATATTTTTTAATTTTTACAAATACACGTGGCCAAAAATCTGCCGTGTATAGTTTATTAGAGTTATTTTGTAACAGGCCCAATGTGAAATAAACGTGGTTACCATAATATTTTTTATATTTTCCCACCACATCGGTCGTTGTCCGATATCACAGTAAAACATTGCAGTTTCTTCTATTTCTTTGAAAGTTGATATTTCTCGTCACTGTGTCTTGGCTTAGGTTTTTGTTAGATTTTTGTTCTATATCATCATTTGTTTTTTCCCCAAAAGTAGTTGACATGTATTTTGTCACAGTAGAATATGTAATTTAAAATTGCTGTGGATGCTGCACTTTTACTGAGTTTTCTGGAGATGTTTCATTGACTAGATTACTGTTATTTGTTAGTACATTAATGAGTTGTGTATTAGACTCACGTAATATGGTTACTTCCTCTTGAAGGGATTTTTTCCTCAAAAAGAGTCGCACAGTCGATTTTATAAATTCTTTGAACTTTGTGCTGTTAATAAGATTTGTAGTTATTTCATCCTCAGTATCCTTTTCCGTTCGTCTTGGTGGCATTTAATCTTCTATTTCTTAATTTTATCAAAAAACTTAATTTAATGTTCCAATTCCAAGAAAAGAATAAGGCAATAAAGTTCTGTTATCGGAACTACTGTAACAATTTACCGTAGCAGAAGCGTGCCCTGAAATTACTCGCCAATGTCTTTCTATCTCGGGTGTCGAATGCGGTTAATTCCAAGAAAGTGACGCAGGGGTCTTGTTGGATTTTAATCTCAACAAATATCCGATGGGCTGTACCACTCTTACTCTTCACTGCTTAGAACTATGCTGTGAAAATAATTGATTACCTATTTGTTTTTTTTAGATTAAAATATTTCGTATTCATATATTTTACTAACTATTGATAAAACAGTTTCTGGTAATTAAAAAAATAACAGAAGCGTTACGTAATTTTGGGAAAGAAATCTGGTTACGATGTTTAACGTTTATATGAATTAGGTCGTGGTACAGTAGATGAAGTAGATTGTATTTATTTCTGTGAGTTTTAAATTTGGCGCTTTTTACCAAAATGAGAACATTGCGGCACTCCTCAAATACAGTCACTACAGGTATAAATATCATTTTATTATTTTACAATGACAGAATCTTTTATGCATACATTGTGTCTGTAAGTCCCGTAATAATGATAATTCATTTTAATTTATATTTTATATTAATTGTTTGGACTCGCGCTGAAAAGTATAACGAGTATTAATCGGGGCAGCTCACGACCCATACAAAATATTTTATTATGGAAAAATAAAATCCTAGTGTTGCAAACTCATAATCAACGAATATTTTATGGAACAGTGCACGGTTCTGGTGTTAATCCCATTTTTATTATGAAATCTGTAAATAACAATTTCCACAGTCGGGACTGATATTCAATCCGAGTTCTGTACATAAAAACATACATGCTTTCATTTTATGGAATATTTTTGCCTCATACAAAAAAAGTTTACCTGGACTTAATGTTTCATAAAACCTTAAATTACAAATTTCAGACTGAATAAAATTAATAAATATTGTTGGTATTATCATTCAAATAATACATGTGATAAATTAAACTGTTTTTAATTTCGATCTAGTTACAAATATAAATAGTGAAGAAAAATTTAAAGTGAATTTACGTCTAGTATGTTAAACCAGCGTATAAAAAATTTTGACTGTTTAGTAATTGTAACACTGGTTTTATTATCATTTATTGCCCAACAAATTTCTCCAACTATAGAACAAAATTAGAAATTAGAGTGCAGTTATAAGAACGCAATGGTTGTGTCACTTTGTGTTTCAATAAAATTATATAAGAAAACCCGGCTTACAGCCAGTGTTGGGCAAAATTAAAGTGTTGTACAATTAAAAATTAACAATTAATTAATTGTTAATCACTCCTATTGCAATTAAAAATTAATTAATTGCAGTTGTGAAAAGTCGGGATTAACAATTAATTAATTGTTTGTCGTGAGTTTCCATAATTAACGATTAATCAATTGTCAACCTTTTTAAGGGGGGCGTTTTTATGCGCAATCTTCAATGAATTTTTTCTCCAATTGTTTAAAAAATTTAAGCAAGTTAGAAACGATATCTCTTCACTGTACTACTCATGCAAGTGTTCTTCAGGGTGTGAGATAACTGACAACACATTTTAAGTAAGAAAAAAAAACATATTTTTTTATCTTACGTTTCCTGAACTTTCCACGACTGTTGAACATACAGATAAAAGCGTACGGTATTATAAACATACCCACACCCAGCAGAATGCTTTTAGGATACTATTTATACATGAATTAATAAGAATTATTGAGTAGTTTTATAAATCAATTGGACAAAACAGGAAAGGTACGTGTTCTGATATTTTATATTATCCGTCATCTTTTCATGCCGAGCAATTGAAGAAATCCTTCGTATTTCAACTTTTCTATAGTTTAGACACTATCGAAAAGAGGGCGATAGTCACAGTTGTCGTTCTAAGGTATTTTTTGCTGAACCAGAGCCGGACTAACTTCAATATGTTTGAGTTGTATTTGCGCTGATTTTAGATAATATAAAAGAATGTGATGGCAGTGCTTGTTTGAATGGGAATATTAAGCTTTGCATGTAAAATAATCATAATAATAAAACTGTTATTCCGAGTTCTTACAAATACTGTTAAATACTAGTAAGTTAAAAAATTTTAATTCTGACAATTAATAATTAGTCTAATAGTAAAAGAGCTATAAACACAAATAAATTATAGTACTTAATACACATATTTTGATAATAGTCCAGATAATATAATCGATAATATAATTACTAGAGAAGAAAGAATTAGGCAAATGCCATTCGGTATCAGTCAGACTGTCTAAACTAAAATGGAGCGTGATAAGATAATTAAAATTTACTACACAGTGGCAGTTTTTTTTAGAAGCGGGGGAGTCAGTGTCTCCCTAAGATTTCTTTAAGATATTTTTCACAAATTGATTATTGTATGTTTTACTAGTTATTAGATCCAGTATAATTTTAGAAACCATAATTCTGAATACAGAATTTTGTATGTAATAATTACTGTTGTTTGTTGAAGAGTGACTTCAAGTTATTATTACATTTTTCTTGAGAAGCAAGCCAAATGAGTTCCCCTAAAAATATTTTTTACAATTTAATTTTTCTGTTCGTGTTTTATTAGTTTTTAAACGAATTGTTTATAATTAGCCTCTGTTTAAAAAGTGATTGATTTATGTAGATACTTTACAATTTACAACACATTTTAAAGCAAATGATTCGTTCTCGCATCGTCACGATGAAATAGGTACGGTCACATATTACTAACAATATGTGGTACGGTGGAATACGGAAAGTGCAGGTGTATAGTACAATTCGCCGGCATGCCTCTGATAAAGTGTTTTTAGATGTGTTTAAATAAAGGGCATGTTTTTATGACAGAATAGGTACCTACTTATTATTAATGTAGGTCAAGGAGGAACTGGAGGCAAATACGCTGTGAACAAATGAAATGATGACTTACTAATTAACAATATTTTGTAAATTTGATTATACCAGTTAAATTTTTTTTACAGTTATTTTTGGTTTTACTATAACTGCTTAATTATATGCCTAATTAATAACGATTGTATAGCATCAGTATTTCGTACTTTTTTGGCGGCAGATTAACAAGCGTGCGTTGTATACTAATTTGCTTAACATTATAATTAACATTTTTGATAAAATATTAAATCAAATGTAGAGTTTTCTTATATACAGGGTGTCTCAAAATTAGTGTCCAATAATTTACCACTTGATTATATTGCGAAAAATAAGAATATTTTTTCAAATAAACATGGGTCGAGAGATGTTTCCTAAGGGAGCTACACCCCCTAAATAGGGCCTCAAAAAAAATTTTTTTTTTAATATTTTCGAAACGGGTTGAAGGAAAATTATGAATGTTGATACCATGAACGCTCTTAAAAGTCGAAATAGATTATCATAAAATTTTTCAAAAATTTTAATCATCTCAATTGGGGGGGGGTCGTCGGCTAAAGTTTGCCCCTATTGCTTTTGTTTGCCGAAATTTTCAAATTCTGATCAAAACAACATCACCATTTTTCATAGAAAACTCAGATCAATCAAATTTTATAGCAACAAATGCAACATGCAAAAATTCGATTCTCCCCCTCCCCTTGCTCGGGACGGCCCATAACAAAGTTTTCTAAGCACTTTTCACGTTGTTTATTACAATGTATATTCATATGATGACATATGAAAATTCATAATGGTACATGTGCCCATTTTAGCCATTCAAGACAAATTTTTTGAATTTTATTAAGGTAACGTAATGAATTGCTTAAATTCGTTTTTCTCGGAAATGGAGCATTTTATCCAAAGAACTAAAGAGTACCTCTTTTGTAAAGGAAATGAATATCTATCATATGTTGGCATGAAAACATGAACTTGAAAATTTCGACAAGTAAAAAAATAGAGGCAAATTTTAGCCGACGATTAAAATTTTATGACGATCTTTTAATGAGCGTCAATTATGTCAAAATTTATAATTTTCCTTGAACCCGTTTCGAAAATATTAAAAAAAATGAATTTTTTGAGGCCCCCATTTAGGGAGCGTAGATCCCTTAGGAAGCATCTCTCGACCCATGTTTATTTGAAAACATATTCTTATTTTTGGCTATATAATCAAGTGATAAATTATTGGACACTAATTATGAGACACTCTGTATATAAGGAAGCTCTACATTTGATTTAATATTTTATCAAAAATGTAAATTAAAATGTTAAGCAATACAACGCATGCTCGTTAATCTTCCGCCACGTTTTTTTGAATACCACGAAAATAAAAAGCTTTATTAGGCCGACATGCAGGTTTGCTAAAATAAACAATGTTTAGAAAAAAATACACACGCTTACGCTGGAAGTATGGCTCTCGTAATAGTATAAGTAAAATTTTCATATTTTTTATTTCAAAGTGTATAATGTTTAGTTTTCTTATTACTGAATGTTAAGTTTCAATAAAATATATGTTTGCTTATATTTATTTTCTTACAAATCTATTTACAGAGCCACTAAACATGCGTGCAATGTAGGAATAATATATCATTCTCCGTCCCTTGCGCGTTTGCAAGCCTGAACCCATCTCGCTTGCACTCACAGACTGCTACGATGTTTACGACGGAGACGGAACCCTTTTATTGGCTGTAATTAAGAAACGCCGACGAAAAACCGACTTTTTTGTCTGTCATTTCACTTTTGTGGTCAAATTGTATTCCTAAAGCCGAATTTCATAGTCTGCAGGTGGTACAAATCAAGGAGTTTTTGAAAAAAAAAACAAGTTTGAGTAGCCGCCTCCGGCCAAACGTAGCGATATTTGTTCACTTTAAACCTATTTCAACATTAATGTGCTTATCTTTTGGTACAAATGATGGGAAAAAATCACGCCAGCTCTTAGGCTATAAGTATTTAGTCCAAGCATTATAGAGAAATGCTTACAGAAATTATTACCTGGACAAAAAAATATGACCGTATAGAAAATTAAATTTTAAATCGAGTTTCTTGTTCTTTAAACTCGATCCAAAATGGCGAACATGGTTAAAAAAATCGCAAAGTTGCAAAAAAATGGTTTTTCTAAAATAACTAAAAAAATATAGCACCGATCGAAAAATTTTAAAACAAAGTTGTAGGTTTTAAAAAGATCTATCGACTGTTTTTTTGTAAGTAAACATATCCTACTATTTTTTTTTTTGAAAATATAAATATTCAATATTAACCTCCATCAAGCGCATCGCTGTAAAAAATGTTAATTGCGTCTTCAAAATTTTTTTTAAATAAAAAAATTATCTCGGCTCCAGAAGGTCGTAGAAAAACATTTTTTTTTTAAATTGGCGAAAAAATGTCAGCAGTTTCCTTCTTTAAAAGTCATTTTCATAAAATAAAAATTGAAATAGTTATTTGAAAAAAACACCCAAAAAAGTGCAACTTTTTCAGTCATATTTTGATCCTCTCATCTAAAATTTTTCGATCGGTGCTATATTTTTTTACTTATTTTAGAAAAACCGTTTTTTGCAACTTTGCGATTTTTTTTAACCATGTTCGCCATTTTGGATCGAGTTTAAAGAACAAGAAACTGGATTTAAAATTTAATTTTCTATACGGTCATATTTTTTTGTCCAGGTAATAATTTCTGCTAATTTAACATTAATCCGTGACAGAATGCTTGGACTAATTTGCAACAAAAAAAAACTGGTCTGCCGGCCGGTAAACACGAACACGTGCTCTTTGTATTGGTAAAATTTTGAAATAAATATGGAATGAGTAATGAACTACAATTAATAAATTATGAAAATATTTACCAGAGGATCTGATAAACTATTTTGTTTTTTTATTTCTATTTTTCTCCTATTTTATGTTTCTCAATAGGTTCAGGGTGTTTAATACTACATTAATTATAATTCATAACATATTTTATCTATATATTTTTAAGAAAAATAATGAAATTTTTCTGTACATTTTAATTGTCTGGAATACAGTTGCATTGTTATTTAAAATCATTAAAACTGTCTTTACCACAATGTTTCCATACTTCCAACATAATGATAATAATCACAAATATTTCACAAATATGTCTGTTAAATGAAATTAAAATATATAGAACATTAAGGGTATAAAATGAGCATCATTTTGCATTCGACATGCCCAGTAATAAAGAATCTGGGGAATTTGAAGTTTTTGTCAAAAAAGTTGTTTGGTATATCTAGTGTTTACGAAGATAGTTGAAACCGTATAAAAACTAAAAGTCGGCATCTCTTTCCGGGCACAATAAAGAGATGCCGACTTTTAGTTTTTATACGGTTTCAACTATCTTCGTAAACACTATAATAAATGTTTAAATTTTTGATAGTATCAAGTATAGTATTCCTCTGTTTCCACATCCAATATTTTATTAAAACACTGTAGGTCATTATATTATTTTTCTGTGCAAATATTAAAATTATCTGACAATTCTTGTTCATTGCACATATTTTCCCTAATGCGGCTCTGGACGATAATAGGCTTACCAATGTCCTGAGAATATATAGTTACCGATTAAAGAAATCTTTACGTCGATTGCTATGTGGTATTATGAAGTTGTTCTAGTTTGGCATTACGCTAGTAGAGACCGCCACTTCCTGGATGGATTTTCTACTATCTATCAGGTGCTATCGCTGTCTTACCAAAAGTGCGATTTCTTGTCTATAAAACGGCGCCCTTAATGTATTTTATTAAAAAACTAATAATTAAAACTTATTATTGTATGAAAAGGATAGTAGCACCAAAACAGAAGAAATTATGAATAAAATATGTAGGTATGTAACAAATAAAAGTTTTCTTGTGATCAATTTTAAGTAAACTTAATGACAGAGTTGATGATAAGTTTAATTATGGCAATAATTTCTTAATTTAAGTGTAATTTTGTGAATAATTTGTTAATTCACGTTTTTTTTTAACAATCACTTATCAATTTAAGTTTAATATTGACAATAACATTTTAGTAATCATTTCTATACAAATATCTGTTCACATATAATTAAAGTGTTTGTCTGTATCGAAGCAGGTTTTTAGAACAATTGAAAAAGTTTGTTGTAATTGATTTAGTTGCAAGATACAATTAATATAGATTAATCCAAATAAATTAATTACAACGTGCAATTAATAGTTCAATTGCAATTAATTTTAACTGCAATTAAATCAAAGGCAATTACTTTTTTAATCGATTTATTAATTGATTGAAAATTTAATTGATTAATGCCCAACACTGCTTACAGCCAACCCTGTATCACATTGCAGCCGCCCTAACATTTCCGATATGTAGTGATTACATTGAAAATAGTTAGATACAGAAATAATAAATAATAACAAACAGTGCAGGAATGTGATTAACAAGGCACAACGATTATTTTTATTTAGAAAAGTGAGTACTTGCATTGTGCCTAATTTTATCCAAGCTCTCAAAAGTAGATATTAAATTGATCTAAACGTGATTTATGGTTCTTATCATCTTCGGTTTTAAAAAATAAAAATTTAAAAAATTTCCTCATAACTATTATGTTTTTTTTTCAGGCCTCAGAATTGAGAAATATGGCTCATGCAATAACAAACTCTCAGGACTGATTTTTCTCGTTAAAACAAACAAAAAAAACAATGGTAATGTTTTTTTCTTACACCAATTTCGAAGAACTCTTTTGCCCAATTATGCAAGAACCATTGAAAACATTTATATCAAATTTCGTAGTCTAATTCCGCCATAGCAGCGACACCTTCATGTAAAATTTGATCAGAACATCAACTATCAGAGAGTTGAGTGCTAAAAATGCGTCATGGATTGTGTCACTAATAATTTAATTACTTTCTGACCCTTTTAAATTAGCCATTCGACAAGCTACCACCACCCTATTATTTATCAGAAGTTAATACATTTTGGTTTCGACATTGATACTGTCTCATATATTTACGACTATGTATCTGGAAGAAATAGCAAGTAATTGTAAATTCGAATGTGGCTTGACATCTTGGCAGTGACTTATGAATTACCTTACCTTAGAGTTCAATTTTAGGACTTCTATTCTTCTTCTACTTATACCTCCGACCTAGACATGCTGCATAATTACTCTGGCGATGTCTACGTGTATCTCAGTATGTAACTGTGTTATTCTAAATTATAGATAAATTATAAAAAATTAATCGAAGTCGATTATGGCAAAAACTAACTCACAATTGTTACTGCTTATAATGTAGCTACTTTGAGCGTAGCCACATATTTGAATTATTAAATATCGCGTGCTAAATTTTCCAAATAAAAATTAAAACGTGAAGACTATATAAAAATAAATTAAGTGGTTCACTGCTTAATACCTACGTAATATTCTGGGGCAACTCGAAGTGAATAATAAATCATTAGACTTTAATGAGATTTTATTCCTGCCTAACTTTTCACAGTTCCCCTTTATAAAAGTTATTAAATTAAATATGTGATTAAAGTTTGTATTATAAAATCTTTATTTAAAAACTTCATGAACAGATTACTCCTTAATTCGAATGAATAAGCATTTACTCTGGCTAATTGGGCAGATAATTCTAAAGGCGCTATAAATTCCCACGAACTTGTGATCAAATTTGTTACCCTATTTGAGAATTTAATTAAAAGGCTGCTAAATTTTTTTTGCGATAATAATTATATGCAGTAGGTATTTGAAAAGCCAAATTATAAAAGTGATACTATTTAAAAGATTTAAATTGTAAAATAACTTTTTCATTTTAAGGATAAACTATTTCTGGTTAAAAAATTTCTGAAGTGAATATGTCGTCGTTCTTCAAAGAAAACTCTTTCTGGAAATTAGGTCCACTGACGGGTATTTATTTTTGTGGTACGTTTGGTCCACGGCGTATCAATACATTCGAGGTAACTGATAACTTGTTGTGACTTGTCACTGATTTTTCCATATCTGCAGCATTTTATGACTTCTTCCAAAGTCGACCAGCTTTTCGTCTTAATAAACAGAGCGTCCGTAAACGAATGGGTCATACTTCAAGGGCAACTTCCTTGGATGAAAATAACTGACTTAGATATAGTTACTTTTGTCGCTTTGTTAGTGTTATTGGTTTTCTTTTTTTTTTTTTTTTTTTGGTTTTTACTCAATTTCAACTAAGTTGTCGGTAGTTACTAAAAACCAATTTAAAGAAGTAAAATTAATTATTTTTATTATTTAATTTTAATACTTGTCATTATGTATATTAAAAAACAGGTGGTGGTTGACTTTAGAACATCAATTACAGTTTTCTTTTAAATGGTGCGTTTACAGAAATTTGAACAAAATTACATATAGGTACTTATGTAAAATGAAAGTTTACACTATATTTTATGACACTGAAAGAAACCTAACCTCAAAAAGTTATGTCATAAAATGTCACTGGGAAAAGTCATAGCTAGCGACATTCGACAGATGGACAAAAGCTAACAACTGATGCTGATGTGTTTAGCACCTTCAAAAATTTATCTGTATCAAATTTCAATGATTTACATTATTCTTTGGAAAAAATATGGCTAACGCTAACTTAAAAATAAAGGACTATACCTAAATCTATTACCCAGAGTAAAAAACCTTATATTTTATGTTCCTAAGATCAGTTCTAAAATTTAAAACTCCATGTATGGTGTCTTCAGAAGGTCGTTCTTTAGATCACCATCGGTTTTCGAAATACAGATGCTACAATTTAATAAAAATTCGTATTTGTTTAAATATTTCTGAAAGTGTTATTTTTTAGTAATGTACTAGAATATCCCTAAAACAGCTCACTAAAATAGTGAGGATAAGGTAAAGTTCTATATTGAAAAGCAACAATTTGTAAATAGGTACTTTCAGAAAACATTTTAAAATAATATTTTGGGTATTGGTAAGAAATATATACAAATTAAATTCACCCCCACCCCCTACAAGGGGGATAACACTCCAAAAAAATATAACTTATCCCTCACAGAGTTGGAAACCACCCCCAGTTATATTACCTATATTTCTTTTGTATGTTGTCTATCAACCTACATTTATACATTTGGTAGTATAGAAGACAGGCTATGGTTTTTCAGATTGTTCTGCACTAACATTCGTTATTTGATCTTAAGTATAGAATTAACCCCTTCGTAGGGGTGTGTGTGGATTCAATTTGCATATATTTCTTTCCACTGCTCAAAACATTTTAAAATAGTTCCCCAAAGTTTACAAATTGTTGCTTTTCATTATATCTTCATTATTTTAGTGTTTTACTAAAAAATGTTTTGGGATGCGGATTCGAATTCAGCATAACAAAATTATACAAAATCCATGTACACACATGTCTCTGGTACAGAACTTTTTTTGTGGGGCTATGCAATTTATGTAGGTAGTTGTTTCAGTTTAAAATAATCCAATCATAAAGTTAACTAAATCTAAAATAATTAGAAATTATTGTTGCATAAATATTTAGTTATCTGAGGAATAACAAAAAAACAAAACTCCCAAAAAAGATTTAATAGTATATTACTTAACGAGCGGTAATGCAGGTCATAACTCACGCAGATGAAGTTTGCAGCACGAGCCGCAGGTGAGTGCTGTAATTCATCAAGTTGAATACTATACTTTATCTACGACTATAACAATAAATACTAAGATACAAGTATCGAGAAAGAACTTTATTCACAAATCTTAATAGTTATAACAATTAAATAAAAGTTTTAGGTGTAATTACTCATTTTGTTTATTAATGATATTAACTGTAAAGTTTAAACAACCAGTAAACTGAATATGTGGGACTGTATTATGCAAGTTTATTGATTCTTTTTGTGTTTGTTGTATATATGTTGTAGATGTACTAACTGGTTGAGGCGTTATAGAACTGTATATTTTATTTGCAGTATCTTTCTTATTGTTTTCTGAATCATCAATGTACCCCTCAGCAACAGTAGTTGATCGTCAACCGCCATGGCGTTTCAGTGCCGTTATATCCCCTCCAGCATTTACTAATAAAGTTGCTGACGAGCGGTGAAAACAATGCCCGGTATATAAATTACCATCTGATAATTTTAAAAATGTAGCAACGTCTTTCCCCATTGCTCCAAATTTATTAATGCCAATTCCTTGTTTGTGATATTTTCCATTTTGAAATTTAAAGAATAATATTGTTTGCGATATATCGGTAGGACGAAGATTTAAATATTTCTTAATTATAGTATAAAAATTTCCCATAACAGTGAATTTTCTGGCAATTTTTGTTTTTGTCTTTGGTACACTGACCATAAAAATAGATCCATGATTTTCTAAATCCGTAAATTGCATAGAGTGCAATTCTGCTGCGCGACAAGCACCCATAATGCCCATTATTAAAGCAACGTAAAATAAATTATATTATTGACTAGATGATAAAAACGTTTGAATTTTTGTAAAAGCTATTACCTTTGTCGCCAGATATTTCTCATCAGGAGCTTCATTTATGAAATTATTAAGTTGTTCTGGCGTAAATGTTTTTGCCTTTTTAGCTATATGTTTCTCTGATTGACGTTTAAGAAACGCACGTAATTTTGAATAATTCTCTATATTAATTCCATTATTTATGTTGAGTGTGCTTCTTAGCATGGAGTAGAAAGTCCATAGAGACGATGCTTTATATTTATTGCTAAGTTCATTAAAATATGCCAAAAGCACATTTTCTGTAAACGAGTTAACGTTTTTATTGCTACACCAATCTTGAAAATTTTTATATACACCTTTATACTTGTTTTTTGATTTTTCTGGTAATAAATTCTGTATTGCATTATTAGCGCTACTTCTCTTATTTCTGGAGGTGTACATAATAACTCATCTTCGCTATCTAAATTCATCTTTTTCCAAGAATTTACTGCGTACACTATTTATATACCGAATTATCATTGTAGAAGCCCAGCGTGAGTTATAATAACTCACTATAAAAACTCACGCTACTTGTTTATTGATACTATTAATTGCTCAAAAGCAGTTGAATAATTAATATATAAATTAATAGGAGTAGATAAAAATGATTTATGTATTTGAATTTCTGACAGCTAATTTTCAAAATAAAGTGGTTTCCAATACCGCTGTCACTAACTGATAGTTGTATACGAAAAAATAAGAAAGTAACAAACCGAAACTAAAAACCTTGCGGATTATGGGATAAATTGGAACAATGGTTTAAAATCCCGTATTTCGTTTATCCTCAAAGATTTTACCCAACAAATAAAATTGTCCTGGGCAAAATTGATCCAAACTGATTTGAATGTGCGAAAACCGACCAGTAAACAGGTTGTTTTTTTTACCAAAAATCCTTGAATTTATGGGATCTCACTGACTAAGTTCTGATGATGAGCATGTCGATTTTTATTGCTACAGTTATACATGACAGTGCAGACGAGTGGAGGTTGCACATCCTATGGTACAATCAAGATGTGTCAATCACTGTCAAGATTTCGTCAGTATTCATTTTACTTCTATTCATCAGCGATTAATTTGAAAATATGGAAAGGAATACAAAAATAATCATCACAGCGCTTATCACCTGGTTTCAAACATTTGCGTCATATTAGATGAAACTAAGGTTCGTTTGTTTTTTTATCTGATATGTTATTTAGCTGCCAAGCACTAAAACGATTAAAGACATAGTTTTTTAAAATTTGGATGCGGTTTCCTCATTCAGTATGTTCCTTAAGTGATTCCAAAACACTCATGGGCACACCTTGGATATTTTATTTTATTGCACTAATTAAATAAATATATCACTAAAGTGTCTTAATTTTCCAACCGAATTAACACAAAAAATATGGAACAAATTGCTAAACAGAGTTAAAATTAAGAGCAGAGTACACCCTGTAATTTATCTTCCTTGCTAACGCTCTATCAATTCAGCAACACCCTTAATTGGTTATACCGCCTAAGGGGCAAATAATGCGGTGAATTTTCTACTGAAAACTGGTTGCGAAGATTGCGTTAATTCAAGCAGTAACGTCGCGTGATGCTATATACCACTTTGTCTACCACTTGCAGTCATGCTTATTGAAATTGAATAAACATGGCGTCCTAGGCAGTGGAAATTTGCAAAAAGTACAATATGAATCATGACAGTAACAACCCAATTAGGAATGTTACTAGGTCAATATAAAAATTTATATAGATGTATATTAGATTTAATTAAATTATTTAAATGTCATTTATCTACACGACCGTTGCGCCAAACTTTCAGCACTAATACTTTGCTAAAATAAACAAAAAATTAAAGTTAATAAGATTCTAAAACTATTTCTAATGGTTCTAAGGGTAAACCTGGATACCCGGAATTTGAGTATTAGTGCACTATCAACGTTGCCAATTGTTTTTAAACCAACCTACATTGTGTGAAGTGACATTGAAAAATAATGTGGTAAAACAGAATCCTTTTGTACTACTTAGCAACGTACTATTTTAAAGTCGCCGACTTATAAGTACCTACCGAATAAGAAAATGTTTGTCACATTCATTCAACATTGTAGCACGCCCACCCTGTAATATTCATGTATTTTGTATATTTGTGGACGTGTACAATGTAAAAAAATGTGTGTTAGCAACTAACACTGCAAGTGGTTAGTGGAGGAAGATAGTGCGTGTCAACGGTGATGAAGCGTCAGATTATGCAAACTTTGAACGCCAGTACGTTAATATTGGACGGAAACAAATTCAGAGAATGAGAAATTAGGAACCAGAAATTTTAAACGCGGTAGAAGAGGATCCCAGTACCAGTGCTCCAAGATTAGCCACAAAATTTCAAGTGTTATGTTACAAAAATCAGGTAAGTAAAGAGATTATTTACTGTTGTATTTTTCATTTATCATTATTAATTACTGCTTGAGTTTTTTGCTAGGTTACTTACTGTTTTATAGTTTATCTTATTTAAGAGAATGAAAAGTTATTGAAAGTAACTTTTACTGAAAAAAAATATATGCAAAAAAGAACTAAGCAAAAACCTACCAGTTTGTGAGAAATAAGTGGGTTCACCCGTTGAGTGAGGGGTGAAGGAACTTACGGTTGAAATGGCACCCTGATTCGTGAGAGGCGAGGGGATTTACAGTTGAAAAAGTACTCCGATTTCGGAAAGGCGAGGGGACTTACGGTTGAAAAAGTACCCTGAACTATAGGAGACGAGGGAACTTGTCTCAAAAGTTACCCCGAATCACACCCCACTTGACTTTGTATGAAAATTGTCATTCTAACCCTCATAAGGGCGTGTATATGGATGACAAAGGGTGTTGAGAGTTGACGAGGGGGTTGAATACATTTTCGGCAGTCTTCTTCGTTTTCAGCAGCCTAGAAAACGTAGGCATACACAACCCACTCGATTTTGTATGAAAATCAACACTTCAACCCCCATAAAGGTGTGTATGGAGGTGGTAATGTAACGCTAGGGGGTAACGAGGGGGTCTTATTCATTTTTGGTAGTCTTCTTCGTTCTTAGTGGCCCAGAAAACATAGGAATACTCACCCCTACTTGACTTTGTGTGATAATTGACATTTCAACTCCCAGAAGGGGGTACATGGGGGTAGAAATTTTTTTATGGCCATACTTGGTCAGCGACCCCAAAAACGGAGGGGTAGGGAGTCTACCCTCTGGGGCTTGACATTTTTTTTGTGTGCCTGTGATTATCGATCATTTAGACATCGTACTTTTTTACCAAAATCAACAAGTGGTAATTTTAATGACATTTTGTGACTTTCCTTTCAGATATTTGGCAACTGTTATCAATTTAATCTAGGATTAATTTAAACCCTCAATGACCGCTTAAACTTGGATTAATGAAAAAATATAAATTGACACTATTGACAGTATTTAGCTGCTGGTTATAATTTTTTTAAATAGGCATTTCTTCATTTTCCTGTGGACTGTGTATGAGTGAGTGGTGTTAAGACATCATTGAGAAATTTGAAATGGATTCAGATTCTGACTTTGATGTATTGGATGATTTTGGTATTCACGAAATTATAGACTTTGGATTTCCTAGATATATTAGAAATGATCTATTTTATAATCTAGACAAAATGTCGACTTTTTCCGCATATTTAGGTTGACAAAAGAGACCACATTACATCTGCTAACTTTAATTGAAGAGGAGTTTGAATATCCAAGTGACATGTAAGTTTTACGAACACGTCGGCATGAACACGATGCAACTGGCAATTAGAATTTTGGAGTTATAAAAAGCTTTTATTGTTAACATGATTTTGTATTTCTGGGAATAATAGTGTATCTCCTATCCAACAATTGGTTCTATGCTTGTGCTGGTCATTTGTCTGCTATTGCAGACTTTTCAGGGATGGACATATCAACAGTGTCCAGAATAATTGTACGAGTATAGCTCGGCTTTATCAGAGATACATAAAAATGACAAACCCAGAAGAAATAGTTAGTGTGCAACATGAGTTCTATAAAATTGCATCATTTCCTAGGTGTTAGGTGTCATTGATGGTACTCATATTAAAATTTTGGTTTGAGAATTTGACTTTGACATATTTTTTTCCGAACATAACTGGACATAAGTTAACAGCATAATAAAATCCCTAAACAATATTCCTAAAGCCCAGTATAATTTAATCTACAATCGGCAGTAAGTGGTGCAAAAGCTGATTATTAAAACCTAGTTTTAAAATTAAACCAAGTTCAGTTGAACTTGTCTTAAATTCTAAATGGTGCAAACGGGCATAATAGATAATTATGTGAAACTTTGTATCTTCGTTTCGAAACCATTAAAAGAAAACCATCTTCAGAGTTCAACTTTTAAAACCCTTTACAATGAAAACTAATCATTTCATGTCATATATTAATAATATAAAGTTTTCTTCATGAAGTCGATTTAGCAATCGTCTGTTAAAATATCTGCATGTTGTTTTGAAACACTTTGTATAATTTGTTACGCGTAAATAAAATTATTCATGTAAAAAATATATATTTCTCACCAAGTCATATGAAACAAACCATCTGGAATTTACGAATAATGAGCTGCCTTTAATTGTGACATTCATGAATTTGTGACATTTTTTTGTAGAAACATCATATTACTATTTAATATGGCATATTTCTATCATATTTCAGAAATGTTCTGCCGCTCACCCATTAGATATTTTTCATTCAGGTTAATGTGAACATTTTTAATACTATCAAAAATTGTATTCGTTGTCTTTGTTTTCGTGACTAATTAATTACAGCTACGCTACCATTAAGGGCACGTGCGAATCAAAACAAGTGTTGGCATGTTACAAATTTTAATTAGTTAAAACGGTCAATTGTTTGGATAGCGCCACTTTGAGCCTGATAAATGGAAGAGGGTTAAAAAGCTAATGGATAAATTTGGGTAGGGCTGCATAACTGACAATGCAAACTTTTTAGTTACATTATTCTATACTACATACAACCATCAATAAGATAGCAGTAAATGCTAACCTTTATGAATTTTTTTTGAGTAACGATGATCAGATGCAGACTTCGCTTTCTTTCTCTAGCGATATATAGTGACGACATTATTGTACATATTTTTAACAGATTTAAACGTTTCCCTACAAACATTTTTAAAATTTCAAGTGAGAATTTACAGGAGCTAAGATAGACATGACCACAATATAAGAACACAACGCAACTGATAAAAACAGCTGTCTTCTTGTTTCTTCTTAAAAGAAACGGTTTGTATCTTATAACATTTGGTAAATATTTGAAATAAACCCAGCAAGCTATCAGGTTGAATTAAAGGCGAAAACTAACTGAAGTGCTACTAAAATTAGTGCAACTTTTGTCTATCGAGGTTATAATACAGGCCCACACAAAAAAATGGTCTATTCCACAGACGTGACGGATACACCCGATCTACTTATTTTGACCCTCAGCAACCGAATCTGCCATGGAAAATGCTCTATTAACCTACAGTTTTTGTTTTAATTCTTAAAAATCTTCCCATGAACCTAAAAAGTAACCGCACAACTATACATTCAATGGGTTTTCCATCGGTGAATAATTAATAATAATCCATTTGAGAATAGTTTGGGTATCCACTAAAAACTCAATCAATCCTTGCGACCTCTCAGGTCTGTAAAAAATCAGAACACCACCCTTAGATTGTAAAAAATCAGCGGAAATTTCATATTGGGTGAGTATCCGATGGCGAAATCCTGGAAACGATTCAATGCATCATATTCGTGGGGTTCATTGCATATTTTGTGTATTCAAAGACTTAATTAACCCTTGAAACTCTTCAGCTTCGAGTGAAAACCAGAAAGCCACCCTTAAAGCTTAAAAATTATCTAGAATTCTATATTAGGCAGATTCAGAATACAAACTCAAATCATGAAGACATCAAGATACCCATCTACACAGTAAATAAGTGAGGGAGCTGACCGTTAACCTAATTTTAAATCATACACTAGGATTCACTTACCCAATACTGCCCTGTCCCGTGTGCAGTTATTGATAGATGTCCGAAACCCCCTATTCCCCAAAGTCGCAGTTGTAAATTGTCCAGAAAATCGACTCGGTTATAAAATTACACCAAAAGGTTTCAGTAATGCAACGGTTTTCATTTATCTTCGAAAGATTTATGAAGAGGTTTTCTCTTTCTCCTTTTTCTTTTCATACGCATCCAATAATAATCTTCTGGCATCTAACTTATTTCTCTGCTCCATGGAATCTCGCTGTCTTCGGTGTAAATTCGTCAACTGGTTTCTAGGTTTTTGCCCACCAAATGTGGACCTCGAGGTGGACCGATTTTCTGGTTGTCGGGGTGTTTCTTTGATATAATCTCACGAATATAATTAATCCATTCATTGCCAGAACTATTCCTACGGAAAAATCTACTGAATACAGAGTTTTGGCTATTAATTATATTTCAAGGATGGTTTCTGGCAATTAAAAAAACTGGAGGATGATGCAGCATTTATCAAGGCAGATTTAGAATTCTGAGTGTCAAACTGGAGAGAGTGGCATGGGTCTGATCCGTCGACCATTTTTTGTATAACCTGTAATAGGAACTAACAGGAGTATTCTGTAGGTACGCTTTTGGATTGCCAAAAGTGTTAAATAATACAGATTAATGTGATGTCGAAACGTTTTTAACGTAAAATAAATTCTAAAACTGTAACTAAAGCTATATTGTAGATAGACTACACTACACACTACTTTTTGTGTGCAAATACTCGTATACCTATAATATTTGTGAAATATTGGTAAAACTTGTAGCAAAACCCCATTACCAGATAGTTTAGTATATTTTATTACAATAAACACATTATCTCGTATTGTCGTAAAACGAATACTGCAAGTTCTTAATAAATATCAAATTAATTCTGTTACGTTTATACAATGCGATGTACTTATGGACTAACCACCCCATAACTTTTGTATTTATTGACTGGTTTTAATGAACTTTTTTGTTGAAATCATTTTGTGAGGGCGCGTCTGAGGCATGTCTCTTTCGCTTGATGTATTAAAACCATGGCCACCTGTGACCATTTTTTTTTAGTACAAATGTTACTGAAGTATTATTAGGGATTATTTTAGGGAAAATAAATAAATGAACTCTCATTCAGCGACCTGCAACACAAATATTCTAATTTAATGTAGTACCATTGTGAAGCGTAACTTTTTTAATAGATTTTTAGTTATCCTTAATATACGTTTGAAGAAAGAATACATATTTTGTTTGATTTTAACATAACCATACCTTTTCTAGTTTACAGGTGTTATTTGATCACTACTTAAGTTATCAATACAGGGATAATCTAAATAATATTCTTTATTTAAATTACTAAGAAAATGGGTGTATAACAGTTTTTTATATGGATTTGCAACTCTTTTCAATTGAAACAAGAAGAAAATCATTTGAATCACAATGAGATAAAAAACTTATATCTATAGAAATATAAATAATGTTTTAATTAAATATAAATAATGTTTTAATAGATAATATGATGCACTCGCACTCCGAAACTTAATATTCCCAGTTCTAATTAAGATGGGTTCAGAGGGATAGAAAGTTTGAGAGCCACTGCACCGAATAATTATTTCAAGCTTCAGATGGATTTTTATCTTTCATTATGAATAAGTTGCCTGCTTTCGGTTACATTCAATTCATGTGTCATCGATTAAACTATTTCTTGCTTTCTTTAAATTTGTTTGATCTGGAATACTTTGATATACAGATTGTTATTTTAAAAATTAAGTTAGATTTGTTTAAAAAAATTTGAAATACATACAAATATGTAATTGCAAATTACCGAATATAAATATCCATCTTATCCCATCTATCTACGTAACTATCAACCTGTCTTTTTCTTCTCCTCTGTCCCGTTGCTACTCCTTTATTTTCTCACTCCTCTGGCTCTTTTTGTCCTGTGTTCTCTGTTTCATTTCAAAAATTTATTATTACTGTACACAGAATTTAAAAAAATAGTGTAACAAATTTTGGGACAATAATACTGGTCAGAATAAGACAAAAAGTTGCTATAATAATTTTTTCTAAAGTCTATTTACAGTAAGTTTGCAATGATATCACAAGATGGAATGATACAGTGTTGGCAATTGTAAAATTTCTCAGAATGTTTAAGGCAATTAAATTTTTGAAGAAGTTCATTTCAGTAATATAATGAAGAGTCAAATATTATATTTTCAAATAAAATTGTGCTGATAATATTTGCTAAAATAATAGATATTTTTATTAAAACGTAAGTAAATAGTAATAAATGCTAAACGAGAGATATGTTTAAAGTGAACACTTTCTACATTCTACATTCTACATTCTACATATTTTCGTCTGTGTTGCATCGATAAAGCATTTATCATCGCTGTCGTTGTCAGTACTTACTTCTAGGTGCTTCACTTCTACTACCCTTAACTGCAATTTATTTTACATTTAAGACAGTTCGATTCTGACGCGTGTGTAACTCTCAAACAGAATATTAACGGAATGGCAATGGGAATTTTGACAGACACAACATTTTAACACGAAATTTTAATAATATTCAAAATATTAAATGCGTGCATCAACTAGTGGAATAATTATCATTTATATAATTTACTTCGGTAATTGGAAGAAGTATCATCCTATTTTCATGTTCCCGTTCACAATCGGAATTCTACCATTTCTTGTGCACGACTTGATAAGGCTTCAGCACAAATACTTTGCCTTACACACCGTTAATTTATATAGGGATGGCCAGAAGTACGGAATAAAATTCTGTCTTTTGATTGAGTAAATTTTTTTTAAAACGCCGAAACACGTTAACCGATTTTGATTTTTTCCCATCTTTCGGTTATATAATAATTAATTTTTCTTCAACCCCCTAACCCCCAGCTACCCCTACTTTTTTTTCAAATGGAAACATAAGGCATTAGGGGGCTCGTTGAAAAGCTTATAGAAAACCGATATCCAGCCATACCAAATAAACAAGTTTTATTTTTTCAATAGCAAGGTTTTTAGGGTTGTATAAAACACCTATTTAACAAGTGAAATAAAATTTAATTATCTTCAGTGTTATCCTCCATGAATTTGCACAGAATAAAATAAAGAATTTGAAACTGTACCTATCACTGCTAACGCAAAAAAGATATATTTTTTATGTTGCGTTTTTTTGGTACCACTTACTTGCCAGGCTTTCTGGTTAATTTTTCGCTTTAGTTGTAAATTGGAGTTTGAAACGTTACTATTGTGTCAAAATCAAGTTATTTACTGAATTGCAATGGTATTGTCGGAAAGGCAACGCATCGAAATCTTGGTATTGCTTGGATGTGGAGACAAAATAAGAAGTCAGGCTGAAGTGCGCGATTTATTTAATGCGAAATATCCCGAAAACCAAATCTCGCAAGGGACAGTTAGTAAAATATTTCACAAATTTGAGGAACACGGTACAATACAGACTTTGCCCAAAACTGGACGGGCACGTGCTTTGAATGAAGAAAATAAATTAGATATTGCATTAGAACTTGTTGAATATCCTCATACTTCAACTGTTTCATTGGCCCGCAATCACGATGCTTCTCGAACTGCAATTCGAATGTTTCTGAAACAAGAGAAATACCACCCCAATAAGGTATGTCTTGTCCAAGAGCTTTTGGAAGACGATTATGATAGGCGATTACAATTTTGTGAAGAAATGATGAGACGGTGTGACGTCAATAATGGTTTTCAACGAGACGTACTTTTTTCGGATGAAGCTACGTTTTATTTAAATGGAGTGGTTAACAGGCACAACTATCGCTTTTGGTCCCAGGAAAATCCACACTGGACATGCGAATCGCATACGCAGTATCCACAGAAAGTTAATGTATGGACAGGTATTATCAACAACAGAATCTTGGGCCCATTCTTTTTTGAAGAAAATCTTACTGCCGCACGCTACCTGGATTTCCTAACATTTGACCTGATACCTGCTCTAGCTGTAATTTTCCCTCATGAAATTGATCCAGATATACCGAACGAAAGAATTTGGTTCCAACAAGATGGCGCTCCCCCACATTTTGGTATTGATGTTCGAAGATACTTAGATGAAATGTTTCCAAATCGCTGGATTGATAGACGGGGTACAGTTGAATGGCCGCCAAGATCCCCCGACTTAACACCCCTGGATTATTTTCTTTGGGGATATTTGAAAGAAAGAGTCTACCAGGACAGACCGGATAATATTGAGAATTTAAAGAACAAGATTAGGGCGGAGATGCATAATTTACCAGCTGAAGTCATTCAGAATGCTGTGGACAGCTTTTACTATCGTCCTGGAGAATGCCAAATAGTGAATGGAGGACATTTTCAGCATTTGCGACATTGAGTTTATTTTTGTAAATTATCTAGTTTCAATTTATAAATGAAAAAAAACTTGCTATTGAAAAAATAAAACTTGTTTATTTGGTATGGCTGGATTCAGTTTTCTATAACCTTTTCAACGAGCCCCCTCATGCCTTATGTTTCCATTTAAAAAAAAAGTAGGGATAGCTGGGGTTAGGGGGTTGAAGAAAAATTAATTATTATATAACCGAAAGATGAGAAAAAATCGAAATCAGTTAACGTGTTTCGGCGTTTTAAAAAAAATAACTCATTCAAAAGATATGAATTTTATTCCGTACTTCTGGTTATCCCTGTATTTAGTTATGAAGAGACCATTTAATTCTCAAGCTGATTTTAGTACAGGCAAATTTTCAACATATTCTCCGCTGCGAACTAAAATTATAGCAACAAATTAATTTTTGAATAAGCACTGGTGAAACTCAACACAACAATTTAGAATAATAATAATGTACATATTATATTAGTCCACTTTAAAGGAAATTAATTCAAACAAATTTAAAAATATTATATGTTTTAAAAAATCCTATCAAATTAAGTCAAATAATGGTCTTAGATAGATAGCAGAAATCTAGGCATGCCAAAGATAACTAACCCCAAAGCCCAAAGACAAGACGCCTAATTGCTAATATTGAGGAAATAGTTATTTCCTAGTATAGAGTAGTTACTCTATAGGCTATATGCCCCAATATTCCTGAGGGTCGAATACATATTTGCGCCCAGGTTTGATCGACAGAGGAAAAAATGGAGGTTCAGCCTTCATTTCAATGGACTATAGTGTTGAATACAAAAACACGTAGCTAATATAGGTCCTGTCCTATAAGTCATGATTAAATCTGCCCATTAGTTAATGCCGATTAAATAGTAACCATCTAATAAATATCTACTTCTGTATTTTGAGCTACATTTATTGGAACATTAAGTTTAATGTACCCTTAAGCCGGACTAGAAAAATTGCAAATGTAGGCTCATAACTAAAACTATAAGAGAGATGGATTATTTGTTTAGTTATGTAATAAAATGAGAAACGAAGAAATAAAATTTTAATATTTTTTCTATTAGTTGCACTGATTTGGTGATGGAACTGTAATCAGAGATTTCTAAGCTCAATTTTCAGTATGCGTTGTGATCATTTGACGTTTTGACTCTTCTAGACATAATTTCAAATAATTGCCTACTAATCCTTCAAAATCAAAACTATATGGCCGAAGGTAAAATATAACTAGTAACCAGTTAAATTATAGAAAACATAAACTTGTCATGGTAAAAATTCTTATCTCATATTGTTAGCATCAAATTCACCATCATACATATTATGTCGGCGCTATAGTTCAAATATTTCTTCTGCTATTCCTCTCCGTTTAGGTTTCTAAACATCTCTGGTTGAGCACCCCCTAATTAATTACTTTTCGTCACTAGGTTGTAACAAATTGAAGTTCTTGTAAAATTGTATTAACAGTAATTTTCTTTAGTCAGAAATCTGTCAAGAAAACTACTAATTGTACCATTTATTTAAATTATCTGGTCGATCTCGATCTGTATACACACGCTAATCATTAAAAAATTGAATCCACTTGAAAATAGTATAAAATTTCGGAGAGTTATACGAAATTAGATTGTCTGTTTCTGTTGTGTCAAATGCAAATTTGAAGGAACGAATGCTATTCGGTTGAATTCGACTGTTGATTAACTCAGCTATCGGTTTTAGCAACGAGTTGGTAGGTCTGTTAATTTAATTTAATCAGTTGTTAGTTGCTAACCAAGAAGCAAAGTACAAAATCCATTAATTTGATCTCATATTTTTATTTAATCAAGACTCAAAGTACCGGGCCTAAGATTGTTAAATAATACAATCATCCAAAGAAACATCCTGTATTCTTGCTATCCTACTATCACCCTTGACAGTCGAAGAGCCCTAAACCAAATGGTGGGGGTTCTGACAGATCACTGCAGACTTAGGAGGCATTTAAGTTTAATAGGAATTGAGGACCCTCTATGCCCGTGTGGTATGTGGAAAAGGGGAGGACACCCCTTTCCACCTTCTGGGACATTGTGCAGCCTTTGGGAGAATAAGACATAAAGTCTTTGGTGCTGAAGAGCAGCAAGGGGTTGAGGTGAGAGACCTTCCATGGACCAAAATCCCGGCGTTCATTAGGGCGTCGCCGTCGGGTAGGTTCGAGGAGGGTCAGAGGCAGAGAGTGGATAGGTGATGGGACGGCGGGGTTGGCAAAAAGGGCCTACTTATGGCCTAATTGCCAGGCTGAGGCCGCCCCTTTTCACTACTACTACTACTACTACTACTACTACTACTACTACTACTACTACATCACCCTTGAAACCCCCAATTAAAAAACAGCTGCTGTTTTCACATTTTACTTGGGATTGTTTCAGCAGGCAATTTTCCTTCTCCTATACAAATGCGTATATATAAACACCTATCTTTTAGAGCAAAAGGGTGACATTTTGAAACGATAGAGTTGGACATGGCTACATCGATTATAATTGTTGTTGTTTTTTTTTCTAAAAAAAAATTGCTATGTTTACTAAGTTTCTTTCTAAAACCATATATTTTCCTATTAGACAAATTGAAATATATTAATTTTAAAAAATCTTATCAAATGAAGCGACTTGGTATGGGGTTCATTTGACAAGATTTTTGTATTCGTTTGAATTAGCTTAAAACCTTTAAAATCGTTTAAAATAATAAGAAAGCGAGTAATAAAATATATTTTTTGAAAAAAATAGGTATTAGATATTTATGTAAATCAGAAAGGTGAAACATACAGTGACTCTATACAAGACAGTGGCGACAATGGAGTGTATCATTTTTAATTGGTCCACGTGATTTTAGCTGCCACGTGGCATCCAGTGTCAAATTCATCTGTAATGTGTCATGTGTCAGGAGCGTTCTTATGGTGTTATTCAATATTTGTATTGTTTTATTTTAATTTTGGTGATTATTAGTGATACTATATTGGGTATTTTGTGCTAAGGGGGTAGTTATAATGTTTGTAGAAGCTGCTATAAGGACGACAACCGTGAATTTCTTCCAGGTTTTTTGGATACCATAACACAAAATATAACACCTACTTATGAGGAAGTTAAGGTTCCTGCTAACATAGAAGAACTAAAATTTAATCTTAGTTTTAGTGAATTAAATTCTTTTTATAATGTGTGCGGATATATGGCTCAAAGTATCGTTAAAACATCAAAAACTTGTACAACTGTGTACACGCTGTTAGTTCTAAATCGCCGATTTATAAAACATTTTCAAAATTTAGCGTACTTAAGAGATTTAGAGAACATTCACTCTTTTTTGCAATGAGGCGGTATTTTGTTTCTTCTTGCAGATGGAAAGTGTTTGACAATATTTTTTGCGATTGTATCTTGACAAAACTGCAAGTAAAAGTGTTGCTGGACATTTATTGTAACAAATACTATCACTAGTATTAAGTATTTATTTTTGTAATGTAAACCCAATAAATTTCATTGCGTAATGTAGGTAAGCTTAATTCTACTTGCCTAGAAAATAAAAACCAATAGTTGCTACTATTATATATTTATCCTCTCCTATTGCGCAAGTAAATTCTACAATCATTCATTATTTAAAATCGCTTTTCAAGGGAGTTATTTGCTTAAAATCTGTAAAAAATTTATAAGAAAAATACTCTTATAAAAGTTACTTTTAATTTGACATTGGATGCAACATGGCGGATGGGCGGGTCTTTAGTCGCTATTGTCGCCACTGTCTTGTATAGAGCCACTGTAGTGAAACCTATATTATTAAATTATCTATGAATCTAAAAAAAATCTAAACCTATTTTTTTAAACAAAGGATATGTAAAATCACATGTAAGGTTAAAGATGATTTGTTGACGTTTTATCTGGATTACATAAATGATTAAGTAAAAAATACTTCTTGAATTGAAGAACTGAAAATCTTTTTAAGATACACACTTCTTTTTTAATGCAGAGCCTTTATAAATGATTACAAACCACACGGTCAGTAATTTTGTTTGGAACAATAATTTTATTTCCTTCATGTTGGCAATTAAGTTTCGGTAAAATTCGGTCACGTCGCTTGTAAACATTTATGAGGGCTGTTAAACATTTGAATGCACACTTCGTATTTTTCTTCCCCGTTCACTATTTACATTTCACGTCGACTTATTTCCTTCGCAATTGCAAACTACTTTCTGTACCTTACCTTTCCTTCCAACAGTGTTACAAAATACGCCAATTTATACTCACACATTATTACACGTTTCGTGTCGACTGACTGACATATTATACAGGCAGATGTTTTAAATGCTTTGAATAAAGATAGACGATGAAATATTTCAGTATCGATTTTGCAGAACTGCGGATACATTAGTATAATTAAAGAAACGTAACCTTTTCTCTTCGAAATGGGTCAGTTAGACGCGGAAGAATTAATACAAGAGCATCTAGTTAGTTCTTTAGATAAATAAATGTAGGCACGAGTTAAGTCAATTTTATTCTAACTTGCAAATTTTAAATCTAATGGTTCAGCTTATTAAATTTGAGCTAGAAATCAATATGAATAAAATTAATGAACTTAAATTATCTTATTCTAATTGGTATGAAGTTATACACACGTTTTTGTTCACATTTTATGACGCACAGAAACTTCTCAACGAAAAGGATAACGCTCCGCCACAGCAAGTCCTTAATGCACAGGCGTAAAATGCGTATTACGCACTGTATTGCGTTTCGTTTCTATCTCACTGAGTACCATAGGTGCCGCAATAGGAGCGAATTTGCTTATATTATCCTGTCGTAGAAAGCCAAAGCGCGCTTCTAAAATCGTCTATACTTCGAATGTATCAACCAAAATGCTCGAAACTAATATTCTTAATACAAATATACAAATGGTAGATCGCTGTAACATACGTAGATACAAAGAAAAGATGGATCCAAACAACATAACAAATACAAAATTTCGCGGATGTTTCAAATCTGCCACTTAAGGTACCAACAACGACGCGATCGATCTCTTACCGGGCCAGAGATTCTCGCTGCATCATGAGCAGCCAAGCCAACGAGTGCCGTACGCTCTGGGCGAAGTTTCGCAGAAGTTTCGAAATTTCCGCATGATGCTCCATACAAAATCACCGACGTTTTCAATCTCGATTGCCGAACGCCACGACGAACAGAATCATCGCAGACGTCCACGCTTCATCGGATGATGGCAACGACGAGCATTGAGGGTTTCCCTGCGACCACCGATGCGAGCAGAGGAAACGAAAATTTCGCCGACCTTTCGAAATTTTCACAAGACGGATCCATCCCAAAATCCACCCTCCGACAGACCTCCCGGTGTGTACTAATTCTGTATAGTTTCAGGCCACTAGCTACCACAACATAGCCAGATAAAGCAGAAGTCCAAACGTCACGCTCCAAAATTTGATGACTGAATCGGACTCGCGACAGCAGTTTTGCCGGAGTCGACTCCACTGACGAACGAACGTGCACCCATGACANTTTTTTAGCAATAGTATAAAACGCTGGGCAATGTCGAGTAACGATTCATCTGAAACATATAAAATTACCCTTAAAGAGGTATGTCCTACTAGATGGTCTTCAAAGAACGACGCTTTATTAGCGATAAAGAAAAATTATTTATTAATCATGAAAACTTTGTACCAACTAAATTTAATTTCCACTAAAAAAGATGAACGTGAAGAATGTAAAAATATAATTAACATTTTAGAGAGTTATGATTACTTAGTGCTTGTCACGTTTTTTTCTTCACTATTTGAAATCATTAATCCAGTTTCTAAAGCTCTACAGCATGAAAATAATGACTTACAGAAAGCTAGTATTTTATTAAGTAATCTTTTGAATAGACTGAGCGAAATAAGAAATCAAAATTCATTCAATGGTTTGCTAAATGAGTCCAAAGATTTAGCAAAAGAGTGGGGGGTAACAACTGTTTTTAAAAATAAAAGGCGAAAGATAACGAAGCGTTTTTTTGATGAGTTATCACAAGATGAGAGAATTTCAGACCCGGAATCATATTTCAAAGTCAATGTATACTATTGCTGTTTAGATATATTAATTTCCCAAACTAAACAAAGATTTCAGAGCCTTTGTGACCTAAGTAATACGTTCGAAGTATTACAACCGGAGAAACTCCTATCTTCTTCAAACGAAGTTATAAAAAACGCTTCCGGAAAATTGTCGGCTAAATACAGTAAAGACATCTCAGTTAATCTTTATGAACAATTAATTGCTCTGAAAACATGCTTAAAATCTGAAATTCAAAAAATTCATTCCATCAAGGAACTCATGGAATTATTGCTGATAAAATTCAATAGCCTTGCATCCAGTTTTCCGGAGGTAATAACAGCATGCTTTCTATTCTTGACCCTTCCAGTTACAACCGCAACAGCTGAAAGAAGTTTTTCAAAATTAAAACTGATAAAAAATTACCTAAGGACTTCGATGGGGCAGGAACGGCTATCAGACTTGTCACTATTGTCTATAGAGGCAGAAATTTTAGAAAAACTGAAATCGTCTTCAGCTATAGATGATTTAATAAATCAATTTGCCGAAAAAAAGGCAAGAAAAGTGTATATTTAATTTGCTCAATTTCTAGGAGGAAGCGATAACTTATAATCAATAAATATTTATTTTAATTTAATGCAAGCATTTTTCTTTCTTTTGTGAGGAATCTTTACCCTTCATTTGGGCCCCCCAACTAATTTTGATACAGGGCCCCTCCAAGGCACGCTACGCCACTGGCCAAGGCATAGTACCTGGTGAGAGTGTGACTCGATTCGACGTCCTAAAGTGTATAGAAACCGCTGCAAATTTAAAACTGAATAAAATTTGACTTATACATATACGAGTACTATTTCTTGTGCTATTGTTTCCCAATAAAAATAAAAAATACACCCACTCGACTCAACGTCCTCACCTAAATGCTGAAACGCAAACTTTCAAAACTCACGTAAAGGCACTCTACGGAATCAGTGCAACATTAGTGAATAAAAACAGTGATTTTCAGATACTAGGGTATCAGACCCGAACAAAGTGCTGTACAGGGTGATACAAAAAACCCAAACCAAACATTTCCAAGTGTCCTAATTTGAAAAACCAATTCAGTGTTAGTGCTCCAACGCTTGCAACATACCCCACAAACAAGTAGATCGTGTAAGTTTCTCTAACTTAAAACGATGGTAGAGGATCGGAAATCTCACTTTCTGTTGTTGACGGCCGGAGGGCCTTGAGTCAAGAGGGAGAAAAACGAGATGCCAGGGAACTATCCAGCCCCTGAGCAGGCGTCTAACGCACTCGCACCGCAGGTGAAGAGAAATCCTGGACACTACGATCCCACCAATCCCAACATACGCGTCTACGACCCCCCTGATGATGCTCAGGGGAGAGTCTGACAGGTCTCCTCAGCCGGGAGCCAGCCAGAATGAAGCGCATCCGCGTCGTGGCGCCCAGCGTGGGACCACCACCGTGGATCGGCAACCTACTTATCTTCCAGCGCAATCGGGCGATTAACTGAGGACCTTAATTCTGGAGAAAACAGAGACCAGAGGAATTCCGCGACAATACCTTACAAAAATTTGTGCAAAAATTCTGAAAGTTTCTGAGAAAATTCTTGTTAGGTATAATATAAGCGAATCTGAAGTTCGCTCCTATGTGGTATTCCGGGCGGGAGTGAGATAAAAACGAAACGCGATACAGTGCACAATATGGATTCAGCGCCTGCGCATTAGAGACTTGTTTTTACGCAACGTTATCTATTCCGTTGAGAAGTTCATTAAGTGTGGACAGAGATGTGTGGATAACTTCACACCAATCTAATTCTACTGTCACAAAGTAGCAGTCATCATTTGTAGTTAAGCTAAACCTCAAACAAAATTAAATAAAATACAGAGTTGCATAAAATAAATATGAAACATAGGTGCTTGTTCTTCTATTACATCTATTATAGTCCGAAACTTGTTGCTTTTAGTTCATTGGGAAGGTACTTGAAATAATAAATAAAAACACGGGCTGAAGCCTCGAAATACGTTATCGACCACACCACACCACACACCAGGATAACATTAGTTGAAAATTCGCTTTGGGTACTCAGGTTACTCTGCCATTATCCTCATTATTATTCTCATTCTTATTATTATTGTTCTTATCTCTTCTTACACAGATAATGATATTTTTAAACCATTACTACAAATGCGTTGAGATCAATAAAAACATATATATAGTTTCATCACAATCAATCCTCAATGAGCATATGGCGGGTCAAAATAAATATCTAGTTCTCAAGGGTTGAAAGAGGAAATTGAAACACATTAATCTCTCCTTGTTCCGTACATATAAAAATGACAAGTTGACATCAAGTGAGTATTTTAATGGGGTCATCGATTCCACTTAACAATGTGTTACGTAATACCTTAAAAATAGTTAATAAATCATGAATTCTGTAGGATGTCTCAATTACCATCTCCCATTATAAGACTAAACATTTTACGCAACGAAGTTCAATAAATCGTTATATTAGAGACCCTTTCAAGGTCATAATACAATACATAATTCATGTTAATGAACAAATTATCCACATTCTAAAATTTTTTTATTTGATTTATTGATTCTCTGCATATATCAGCAAATATTGTTTTTAGTAACTTACATTTGATAAGAATACAAAAAGGAGTCATTTTCTTTTGGCTTAAGATCCAAACAGGTATTTTTAGGCGTAATTTATAAATGGCATTTAATGTTCCCTGCAATGTGTTAATGTAACAGAGACTTTTTAAATCGTGACTAGAAATAGTTTAGTCTATCTGTTATAGACCTAATTTTATAACTATAATCCATTCTTCATGTCTTAAAAAAGAACAGTTGAGATTCGGTAGTTTGTTTACTGTCAATATATATATTTTGTAATTTGTACGATTTTGGTTTTGCAATAAAGTGTTGTATGTTTAACGCTGTGCAGTTAATTTAAAGAAGAACATAAAACAGGTTATGGGTCCAGGTCTTAGGCAGATTTAGCAGTCTTGTGTAATATTTTGTGAGCCGTTTACTCCAAGCAAGCTTCCATTCCAAGAAGATCAATTTTCTCACGTGCCTGCCATTCGTTTCATTATTAGACAGAGTTCAAATAGAAAAATTGGAAGGCACAATTAACTGGATATCCTGGAAATTTGATATAGATCTACAGCTTACAGTAAATAAGGTGGCAGGTGTTGTCACAATGAATCAAGTAAGGCCAGAACGTGGGGAAACTGAAGACGTCAGAAAGTTGATCAGAGAGTATGATGAAAAAGATGCCATTGCAAGACACATCATAGGATCAACAGTATCGCAGGAACCAAAACAGCATATACTTACCTGTAAGAATGCCAAGCAGATGTGGGACACGCTACATTCTGTATATGAACAGAGGAATGAAAGAAGGTTAGATCTTTTGTATACCGAAATTGTTTACATATAAGAAAGATTCTAAGGACCCCATTGCTATACATGTGTCAAAGTTGCAACATATATTCCTTCAGTTAAATGAGGAGTTAAAACATGAGTCTCATGAGCTGCCTATGTCGTTATTACTCAACAGGGTTTTAAATACTTTGCCAAATGAGTATTTAGAATTTAAGAATGCATGGGAGTCTGTACCGATTAAGGATAGGTGCATTGCTGTACTTACAGAACGTTTAAGATTGCATGAGCAGCGTATCGATGACGTTCACGGTCAAGGTTGTGAAATGTCAAAAATTGACAATGTTGCTCTCGTTGGGAAGGATAAAAGAATAAAATGTAACTACTGCAAAAAAGCTCGGTCATATAAAGAAGAATTGCTTCAAGCTTAAACGGATGGAGTCCAAGCCTGATAATCATGATGAAGAACAAAAGCAGGGTCAAGCTTTTGTGTGCAGTGATTTATCCTTCAGTATTGAAACATGGATAATAGATTCAGGTTCATCACACCATATGACCTCTCACAGAGCATGGTTTAATGAATATAGGAGCTTTGATAATCCCAGAAAAATTACAATTGGTGATGGTCACCAATTGCTAACGGTGAAGGAAACATAAAAATACAGATGTTAGTATCTGGTCAGTGGAATGATGGTTATCTTAAGAGGGCATTGTATGTGTCAGATGGCTCTTAAAACTTGTTTTCTTCAGGCGCAGCTTTAGAGAATGGTTTGACTGAATATGCAGATTCAAATAAAAGAATATTCAAGAACAAATATGGAAGAATTGTTGCTGTAGGAAGAAAAGAAGCAGGTGCATTGTTAATACACTATCATATGCCAAAGAAAGCGGTTAGTATTGGAACATTCCCAATACCTGACATTTATGAATTATTATTATCAAATAATTTATAAAATTAGTTATGTACAAACTGCATTGACATATTATATTTTCATGCTTTTAATAAATATAAGAAAATTGATGAAAAATACTGTAGTACTGTTCGATTGAAATTATAAATTAATTTTTTATACAAAGGAAAAATTATGTAACATTAATTAATTAACCTAAATTGCATAAACACCCAATTTACTAATACCTTTTTAATTTAATATATTCTATATATTTCCATTAAAATTCCAATATAATATTCAATATTCTCCGAAGGCAAAACATGGCACAGAAAAACGCTTGAGTAATACGTCCACATTTAATTTTTATTTCAACAATTTACGAACTCATATTAAAACTAAATTAAATAGTTTTTTATGTATTATATTTTTCAGAAGGTTTAGATAAATTGTTTAATTTTGCACTATTCCACTTCTGATGTAAATACATCTTTTACTAATACATTTTCATTATATATTCTACTCGTATAAATCCATTAAAAACCAAATTCAATATTCACCAGTAAGCTACGTCTGTGAAGGCTATTATAGTACTGATTAGTCTCTCCTTTTTTAGATCTCTCGGTGTATTCCACAATGTTTATAAAACATAGACGATGACGATATCATTTGTAATTAATCAATTTGTAATTTTTTGTAGACACTCTGACTGCCTACCGATAATTTAGGATTAATAGACAGTGGAATGACACATTAAGAACAATAATAATAGTTGTGACAAGCCAACTTTTCTATTTTGGTAATTTTTTTATTGAACCATATCTTGTTATTTTAGAAAATCGATCCTAATTATCCACAAACTGACATAATTTTACACACTGAACAATTTCCTTTAATACTCGTATGGTTTCATGTCGTTAAAAATAATAACAATTTTTGGTAAGCCGTGGTATTTAAACATATTTAAAAAAAATCATTATTTTCATCAAGAATGACTTTTTTCCGTGAAATGAAAAATTAAAATCCTTTTTTCTTCTCTAACCGTGTATGTATTGCACATACAGGCAAATACTTACATAAAAAATAGATAAATTACCTATATTTAAAACTCAAACCTACCTATAATACAAAATGTACCAAATATTAGCAATCAAGCACTAAATGGATACACTGTACTTCCATTTTAACATACTGCATTAAAAGTAAGATCTCGAAAGAACCTACATTATACGTCTGAACGTAAGCCTCGTTTCCTCGAACTAGAGTAATGGATGTCAAGTGAGCAATAACTCCAAGTTGCATTTGCACACAAGATCTATTTCGCTTATGCTATATGACAAACGTGCATATTTGTCGTGTTTACTGTGCTAATATTTTGAACATGCTAGTACGCAGATATTATTCCCATCATAGAGCAGTGAAATACAATACGCTACCAAGTATACAGATTATTAGGAAATATCATCCGTGACAGGATATTAGGTGTAATACATTTCTACCAACGTTACAACGTTCAAGAGGATTTTCAAGTTTTAAATCTACCTACTAAAAAACGTTCGTTCACAAAAAAGTATCAGTGAAGGATTACGGAAGCCTTTGCAAAGGACTCTTCAGTCTGGCAGTTAGCAATGCACCCATCGTAGGACGTACTTACATGAAAATGGGGATTAGATTTTTATCATATCCAGCTGCATATGCTTTACTAATAAATGGTGCATATACGACTCTATAAACATGTAACCTAGTTTTTTCAATAGCCGCTTTTACTATTGAGAATATGCACATTGAAAAAATAGTTAACCATCATGAAAACGAGAAAATTTTCTAATAAAGATTTGTGCTGAAATGTTTACATGTTATTATTGTTATTTTTTTTTTTCAATATAGCTGTTTTATGAAGCATATGCCTATTTCTAGCTCATTTATGTACAAGTAGATGAATATTTTAACGAAAATTATCTCAAAAATGTAATCCATGTGTGTACATTTTAAAAACCTTATAAAGGTACGGGCAATGTTAGGGAAGTCTCAATCTTTATCCGTATGAAGTCTTTGTCATAGACATATTATAGAATTAACTTTTTTACAAAATATATTTTATTAATTTATACAGTAGCAGTAGCAGTAAGTCTTTGTCATAGACATATTATAGAATTAACTTTTTTACAAAATATATTTTATTAATTTATAACATGTTAATAGAATCTGTATGGAGTAGACAAACTTCAACCTACTTACAGGGTGATTGATTGAAAAAGTTTGTTACAAGAATTGGGAGACCAAATTCAATTATTTTTTCTGAATTCAAAATCAACGTACCGAATTCAAAATGCAAATATTTTTATGATTTCTGCTACTACTACTGTAGTTGTACATACTAGATAATGAAATTTAATTGTTTTTTAAATATTTCAAACTTCTCAAAGCTTAGCAAATCCTTTTTTGAAAGCGAAGGAGCAGCATTAGATAAGTAATGTCGATACATGGATTGTTAATATTCCTGCCTTTTCACACTAAACGTGTAATAACTCAGTTGCTCCAAATACTGTGCTCTGTTTTTTTTTTATTTCGATACGCAATTAAATGCTGTATCGACCTGTAACAGTTTTCTTTGCAGTTATCTCCAACTGCTTGCTATGAGACATTTTAAATCTCCTTCTAAATGATGTGTTATACACATGGTAAACATGTTTATCCTGATGTATCTGTTTCATGGCTCAGTTAAATGTGCCATGAATAAGTCGACCAAACAAAGTAGATACTTTTCTTGTTTTGCCTATAGTTGAGTTTATAGTATTACTTAAAAAATTGTGTAAATACTAAATTGATAGAATCCTCCGTTAAAAAAATACACCTAATTTGGAAACTAAAAATTATAAAGAAAATCATCTGCGTCACTGGATCTTCCTGAAAAGACCTAATAAAATGAGGTGGAGGGAATATAGTGCAGTATTTTACAGTAGTTAAAAGTTAAACAATTCGGAATTTAAATCCGTGGATATTTGAAACTTATTATTCCACATAGTATGTCACAGTATATTTTGCAATAAGAGATAATATCGTTTTTATAGTAAATAATAAAATGGTATGAGCGGGACAAGTTCACGAAACTAAAAATATTTCAGTTCGTGTTAGAACACTATAACTATAACTTTATGATCAATTTAATACAGGTTGAAGCTGTAATACAGCAAATTACTAATTTCTTTTTAGCTGCTTCCACACAGGGACACATGTAGTCTATTCAAAATTGCTGCCTTCGCATAGTACATGACATGTCAAGTAAAACGTTATTACTATCCAACATAATACGCAACCTGTTTATCCATACAGGGTGATTCAGTCATAATGTCATTAATTTTACCACGTATTCGGAATACCTAATAAAAATAGAAAATCGAAAAAAAAATTTTTCTCGACCTTTTAGAAGATAAATAAATTACCCCTTAACCCCCGCTAACTCAGCGCCCTCACATTTTGTGACCGGGGCGCGCCATTGAAGTCAAACAGCGTTGCCACTTGCCACATCAGAACTACATAAATAATAATAAAATATTCAAATCTACCACCGTTAATCACATGTTCCGCATTGTTTTCCCGTAAATTTGGAGATCACGTCGTACATATGGAGAGGCGATATGTAGAAAGTATGTAGAATGCAATACAACCCGCAGTTTATTTCGGATTGTTTCGCGTGTCGGTCGTAATGGCTAAATTTGTACATTTTACCGGGTCTTGCTGGGCAACAATGCCAATTTAATATGTTAATTGCATACTTTCAAAAATTAATTTATATAATTCATTACATATTTTAACATTTTAAATTATTATTAGCTGATTGTGAGTTTCTAAAATTGTCAATACAGCCGTTTATTTATTATGTCTAATACTAGGAAAATGTCTAAGTTTGAGGCTTTAGGCCGAATTGACTTGGTAACCGTGAATGTATCAATCCCGCCAGCGGTGAGGGGAGGTCTGAAAAGGGGTTAAATAATGATATCAAAATATTTTTCTTCAAAATAAATATGCATTTAAATCTTTTTTAATCGCTTACTCCTATTCTACTCATTTTTACCTATCTTCCCTTAAAATTAATGACATTATGACTGAATTACCCTGTATAGTAAAAGTTACTTGATTACAAATTGGTGTTTTGGAAGGAATTGAGGTGTCTTGAATTGTTTTGGTAAAAAAGTGTGTAATTTTTAATATTAGTCAATCCGCATTTTTTAAGTTAAGTTAAGTTTAAGTTAGTGACAATGTATAGTCCAGCAACGTTGGCAATCACGTGATTAAAATGGAACTTTGTAGTTCGTTAAGGTACTAGGAACCAAAAAGAAGCATTCACAAAATGGAGTATACATCCAGATATTCATTTTATTTTCTATCAAAAATAGCGTTTAGGAACAACTTAATTTTATTCACATGACTGTAAAATAATTTTAAAAAAGCCAAAGAAACGTTTTGGCTACCTTTTCGGGAAATAGGTACTAGAAGTCTTCTCTCAAGTGTTTCGAAATTTGTCCACCCTGTATGTACATTTAATTATAATTTTTTTGAAAACATTAATTATCTGATATCTTGCCATGGAATTGTTTCTTTAGCACAAATTTTATTAGAAATAATATACCTATTTGCATAGCGTCATTGGTACAGTATTGAAAAAGATCTGATAAGATAAAGATAATCAATCTGTAAATGTTTGAATAATAAATTCTGCTTATTTAAATTAAAAATAATGTACAGAACTATTTGGATTTATGTCAAAACCTACCTCATACAACTTTTAAGTCTAATCCTTTAACACAAACTGTACCGATATTTGAAAAAAACAATAAACCCTCTCGGAGATCCTCCACGAACAATTCATTATTCATCAATAATCTTTTAATCTACCTAAGTACGTGAAGGTTAAGGTAATAGTTATAAATTATAGACAAGCAATCAATTGATCCCCCTCGTCCGCTAACTAAACTAAAAGGTATCGATCGCAAGGATACCTATTTACCGACAGAGCTCTGCACACCCCTTTGTTTGGTCTAGCGTTCTTAATGCCCGCGTGTAGTGGCGTCTGTTGTGTTCGAACTCCATATATTCAGTTATCTCAGCAGCAAATACGGATTACTTTTTCTTCCCCATCTCCACATATCATTCTTCCGCATATAGCATGTGTGCACTTGCTTTGAATACTTTTATTCCATCAAATTCATGCAAGCGTACAATATTTAATCGATAAACTGGCAACACATTGCTTTTACGCTATTGGTATATGGCATTCGAAAATAATACATAATTTGAATCAAATCGGAGAATGCGTTGAAGACCCGTGTTATATTATGCATTTTTATTGCAGCGATGTAAAGGTTGAATAATTTATCTCTAATAATAATAGAGTCGTAAAATAATATGATGTTCAATTGCCTATAATTCTCTAATACATCTATTGCCTAGATAAACCCGTCAAACTTATATCACAGAAGATCCTAGATATTCTGTGCTTATATTACTGTTATTCTAAGAAGTTGTTTTAACTGAATCTGTAAAAATATAGTATTATATTTGCTTTATATCTCTTAATCATAAATTTCAATCGTTTTTTTTAACAATTTTTTCTTAATACAACTTGACTAAATTCATTTTGTTCGCTAGTTTCAAATGCGCAATGGCAACGTTATCAAACTAGCTATACAGGGTGTCCCGAAATTCATGTAACAAAATTTGGTCACAGGTTCTTATGACAAATTTAGGGGACCCGTATTTTTTATTTTTGCCAAATGGCCCCTTCTTTCGGAGTTACAGCCCCTAAGAATAATTTTTTTATATCTCAGAACCCTGTTGTACGAGAATCACTAAATTTGGTTCACAGAGGTTTTATGACATGTGGAATCTGATGGTGCTACGTTTTTTGGCGGGGAACCCCCTACAATTTTTCGTGGGCCCCCCTTGTCTTTGGAGTCAAAAAAATTTGGTGACATATTTAAATTTCTTAAAAATTATCAATCCACTAGAAAGCCATTAAATTTAGAAACTTTTTGTCCCTATATACTTTTTTCGTAAAACGCAATGTTTTCGAGAAAAATGTCAAAATGTGATCGAATACATATTTTAATTCGCCATTTTCCTCAAAAACATTGTGTTTTACGAAACAAAAATCAAGAGATAAAAAAGTTTCTAAATTCAATGGCTAGTTATGCTCTACGGGTTTTCTTTTCCAAGCTACAGGGCGCTAAAAAAGTTTCAAAAAATTTAGTTTTTCTAACTTTCGAACATTATAAGATATTGAAATGAAATTTTAGCCTTAGCTTAATTTGATAATCCTCTAGTAATAGGAAAAGAATGACTTTGTAAGTTACCGTAAGCCGTGCGTACGGATTTTACCGTAAGGTTTTTCGAAGAAAATTGTGGTACGCCACTGGTAAAAACATTTTTTTAATATTTTTTTATGATCCATTTTTTATTTTAAACAAAATTACCCTCTTGAGTTTTATTTCTAGATTTTGTAATTTTTCCGTAAGTAAATAAAACTTTTGTAAATACCATTATTTCCCACTGCTAACATAGGAAAATAAGAATAACACAAACATTATGAAGTATGCTTTGACTCAGCCACCGAACATGGTCAAATAGGTATCGTTTAATTTATTCTCAACCTTTACGTTACACCCTGTAGAAGAGTGTTTTCTATGCCTATGCCGTAATTTCAGGAAATTATTCATTAGAATCATTAGATCATATAATTATCCAAAATTCCTCAATGAATCAAAAGTGTAAAACCAATAGTTTCCGCGAGAGAAATTTAAAAAAGTTAAAAATCTAATTTAGTTTTTTAAAATGTTGTAAAAAGTCGTGTTCGATAAAACCATCAATACCAGAAGAATTTTTAAATATATTGAATCGTGTTAGGCCAGGAAGAATTGTTGTTGACATCTTCGGGACTTCCGATTTGTTGGAGTTGGAGAATTTTTATTATCGATCGCCGATATTGTAATGCTTTTCCATTAAATATCATTAGCATTAAGTTTACCTATTAATTTATTAAAAACATAGGTGGAACTGAAAACATAGCTGAACTATTCCGAATGAAGACCAAGATAAAAATTACGTATAACTTACATTTCTGCTATGCTAAACTCTACGTCATCTTTTTCGTTTTCCAGTTGAAGTTAACTTCTCTCCTCTCAACGATGTAACAGTTTTATAATCATACAATTATTTTACCTGATTAACACGTGCTACTAGTTTCTTCACTATCAGCAAATCGGACTAGTTAATCGGTGGGCCTTCTTCATAAATATTTCCCAATAGGAACATAGTAAGAACATTTCACTTGGCACGCTCGAAAAAGATTTGCCAGTGTAGACGTTTTCAAGATAAGTGTTAAACTAAAGAGTCCCCATAGGGATAAAAACAAATTGAGAAGTCCAACTGGAACGGAACACAACAAGATACTAAACCTGGAAGTACGAAAAAGTTAGTAGATACATATGTAAAATAAAAAGTTCTCTTACCTATAAAATGTATGAATACGATAATATTTCGATTAAAATAATCTATAATTAAGTCCAATAAATATTGAAAAATTGATTTTTTTATTTCATCCAAATTTTGGATGTCAGCATTGAGTGAATCTCAACGACTTTTGTTAATAAAATGTTCAGAAAAAAAAAACAACTAATACAAGCTTCCTTTTTTATATATATTTTATTTCAGGTGTTCTGAGAGGGGTGACTAAATTTTTGCTCATAAAAAATTAAACTCCAAGATTCAACTTTTGAATATAATAAAAAAGTTAAAAGTGGTATGTCACAGTTTCTATTTAAAGGGAACTCCTTATTAACACAAACTTATACCTTTTTAAATCGAATGTCCAACATATATGATTTCCTTTCAAACGATGTTTCGTGCATGATATTCATAAAAATCATAACTGTTTTTTTCTGTTATCATAAAGGTATATTAAATAAGATAAAATAAAAACCAACTCACGTTCAGTTGTATCGTAGAATAGTTGAACTACCAAAAAATGGCGTAGATATGTCGTATATGTCCTTATATATGTAAATAGCATGTAATAAAACATGTTTGAAAGGAAATTTTAAGCAAATGTCAAAAATCAAAAAATATATAACATGATCTATTTTAAAAAATATGTAGGATGATTGTGTTATATGTAAATGAGGAACCAGAAGTTATAGATAGAAAAATATGGCATATGTCATTGTGAAAAAAATATTAACAAATTCATAAATCAAATCATCATTCGATAGCACAAAAAGTTTCAAAAATTAAAAACATTATGTACAGGGTGGTTGATTTTCGATAGTTTTACAGGGTACAGCCAAAATGGTTATAGATACAAAAAATCTGATATCGATGTCCCGTCCTCTTTTTTTGAGTTTACTTCGCTGGTCCCAAAAGATCTTGGCTAACTTGATTAGTTTTAGATATACAGTTTTTTTTTTAAATTGGCCCATTTACATTAACCTCTCTATCTCCGTTGTCATTCAATGTAGAAGAAAAAAGTGTGCACATTATTTGTTCTATTTTTTATTAGGAAGCCAGTGGCGTACTCAAATTTTTTACAAATCTCACAGTTTCTCCGATATTGCATAAACATAGGTTTTTTTTTAATAGAACACCCTGTATTTGGCCATCCCGTTGAGTAGCATTTTTTTTTACCTTTTCAGCCATATATAATAGATACTTTTTATTTGCCTCAATGAAGAAAAATATAAAAAAATGTATAGATATTTTTTCAGTTGCCCATGAGATTTGTTTAGTATTGGTCTCTTCGTTTTCTATTATTATTTTTATATTAAGCACCTAACTTAGACTAAAAAATTAAAAGAACAAATAAATTAGATTATCCATTTATCTTTACTTAATAGGTTTAATTATAGGTACACTTATAACTATTATCTAAACATAAACTAAACAAAAATAACAACTATAAAATGAGAGAAACAACAATAAAACAGAAATGACATAACAAAGTCACAGCAAGTGCTCGAATTGTCGGCCATTTTCGTTGATACTGACAACGTTTGTCAATGGAGCGGGTCGCATTGTAAATGTGGATATTTGAGACTCGCTGAATATAGTTTTCAAAATGTTCCCTTAGCTCCTCGACATTATTAGCTCTATACTTATAAATTTTGTCTTTAACATCCCCCCAAAAATGAAAGTCTATAGGGGTTAGGTCTGGTGACCTAGGCGGCCACCTGTTTGCTCCGTACGTACCGATCCAATTGTCCCCGAAATTATGATTTAATAATTCTCTAACTATGTGGGAATTATGTGGAGGCGCACCATCATGCTGAAAGATCATCGAAGTAAACTCAAAAAAAGAGGACGGGACATCGATATCAGATATTTTGTATCTATCACTGTTTTGGCTGTACCCTATAAAACTATCGAAAATCAACCACCCTGTACATAAACTAATATCGATACTTGGTTTTCACCGTTCAAAGTTTTTAGAAAATTCACACAAATCCCAATTTTTTTAATTTTTATCAGTATCCTCAAGAAATACGGGATACTTACTACGAAAGTATCAGTTTGCCCACCATGTTGCAAAGAAACTATTAGTTATGGACAAAAATTGGTTTCGATTTTAATTCTCAAAACAAATTGACTGTCGAAACGGAAATTGGATATTTTCATTTATTTCCGAGATAATATTCCTTCCTGTATTCGACATTTTATATCATTCATGGTTGTACATCTGTAAAGACATCAATATCATCAAGTATTTTCATGTAACAGATACCAAGCGGTGATATATGTATATTCTTTTATTTTTCAGTAATATACCATTGCTGTAATTATAGAAATACAAGATATGTCATCTAGTATATGTTTAAAGTTGATTAATAATAGTTGTCTACACCCGCCCCAGAAAAAAAAACTAAAACATATCATCTTTTTGGTCCGGACTAGCCGGCTGACTTACTGGTTCGTCAAGGCCCACCCAAAACAAAAATTCTACCTATATCCGCATGTCTACGACCATAATTTACTTTAATAAAAAGTTTGTTTACAATTACAAAATTATGCTTTAAAAACTGTCAAACGTTAAAGGGGAAAATATATGTATAAACAATAAACAGGATAATAATTCTAAAACATATAGCTGAATTGAAGCAATAGATAGAAAAAGTCATTTTAAACAAAGACTTTTCTTTGGTTATGGGTACAAATGTGCTTAATAAAAAATATACAGGGTCATGAGTGGTTACGGCCAAAAACTTTTTTTTATGTAACTACAAATACGAGATCCAAAAGGAACTTGACACGAGTCTTTAGATAAAAGTTACAATAAAATCATGGAGGAATGTTTCGAGTTTTATTAAAGAAAATATTTGTGACATTTTTGGAAAAATATTGAATGTTTCTCGAAAAGTATCATAAGTAACATTAAAATGGCATCTTGCTCGGTTCGAATAATCTACATTAAAGAGACTCTCCGGTATGCAAAAGGGTCGTGGATTGTTTCAAATTTTGCTGATACCAATTAAAATAAAAAATAGTATCAATTAAAATACTTATTTCATTAGTGAAACATAAATATGTTTGCCGAGTTTCTAACATACTTATCAAACATTAAGATATTATTATTTATTTGTTTTTTTTTTTAATTTCTAGGTATTTGTCATGAAAATATTAATTTTGTCAATTTTGTGTTATGTATTGTGTGTTGCGTTACTTTGGTTTTGTTTCTGTAATAAAATTGTTCCTTATGATTAACTGTAAATTGTTCAATACAAACCTTTCTTTTGTTTTAACTTGTATTTTTTTATCCCTTGCTAGCTATTACTCAAATGTTTGTTTTATTTGAGATCTCAGTAGTCGGTTCTATATCATTCATACATAAACTAGTTCAATGCAGCACGCCTGAAAAATAGAGTTTTTAACTTTTAATACAATATTTATTTAAATTTTTAATTGGATTACTTGAAAACAAAACTTCAACTTGTTGACTTTAAATTAGGAATGGCTTCTTCATATACTAAATTTTTGTGTTTAACAATAATAAAGAATATTTTATTTTTCTACCTTTTCTATCCTACTACAGTTTTATACAATACAAGAACTGGGCTTTTCATTAAAAAAAATTTACTATATTTGTAATTTGTTATTTATACTATCTTAACCACTCGTCCGGGTATTGTGTCTTGCCTATCGTAAAATGCATAAATTTTTGACTATTTACAAACTGAAGTTCCTTAAAATTAAAATGGCTGTCCCTTTTAAAACTTTGAGTTCATCAAATTTTTGGAATTTTTATAGCTAGGTTTAAATTGCTTGTGTTCAATTTTGTTCAGGTAAGTCCTGTTATTATTATTTATCCTTTTTCTAAGGTTTAATGTATTAATAATGTGTTATTTTTAGGTTATAGAGATGAGTTTTATTAGAGTGCACTTTATTTGTCAATTTTTATAGCTGTTTTACATTGACAATTTATTCATCAATAAATTGACGAAGTT